>NC_056726.1:294375568-294438068 GCF_019279795.1 Protopterus annectens | reverse complement strand
GTGCCTCTGTCGAGCAGTGACACTGAGGTAATCCCTGGGGTATACTTGCGATCTCCCATCCATTGGTCAAGATTTCTCTTAAACAAAGCCAGCGAGGTGCTTTGCCTCACATATACCGGGATTTTGTTCCACAGCATAGGGAGTCTTTGGGTAATGAATCTATCCCTCCAGCACGTTCTATTAATGGCCGTGTCAAGGTTTAGGTCTCCCGCCTTGTGGCTCTGATGGATCTAGATTTTTGAGGTGAAGCATGTACATCAAGTCAGGGTTTGATAATGCCTTGTATGTCAGGCACAGGTCACCCCTGAGCAAGCGGTGTTTACTGAATAGAGTTGGAGTTCTTTCAGTCTGGCAGCATAGGTCAGATTTTTGAGACCCATAATCCTCTTGGTGAGGAACTTTGTGGCCTCTCCAGCTGCTGCAAGTGTCGGGTCAGATACATTCAATGGGGCATTGTACTCAATCATTGGTCGGATGAGTGATGAATATAGGGAGACTATGACCTCTCTTGATCTAGATGTGAATCCCTTCATGATAAGGTGGGCAATGTAGAAGGTCTTCCTAACTATTTTTGCAACATGGGTGTCGAATGACAGACTGCTGTCAACCTGGGTCCCCAGGTCCCTAATAACCTCTTCTGTGCTCAGTGGATTTCCACCTATATGGTAGCTAGGGTAACCTTGTTTTTCCCAAGGGTATGACTATGCATTTTTGGCATTTAACTTTAGGCCGTGGCTCTGGCACCAGTTATCCGATCTGTGAGACCCTTCTGAAGGATATCTGTGTCAGATGTGTTTTCGACTACGGCACCCAGTTTGCAGTCATCTGCAAACTTTGTCAGCCATAACCCTCCCGTGTTTGCTTGTACTTCGGAAAAGTAGATGCCAAACAAGAGTGGGCCCAGGACTGAGCCCTGTGGGACACCACTTGAGACAGGCTTAGAGTCAGACATGGCACCGGCAACTCTGACCCTGTGGGTTCTGTCACTCAGCCAGTTTGCAACCCATCTTGTGATGTATGGGTTAACATTTAGGCTGATGAGTTTTTCAAATTGCAATTTTGCAAATTGCTTTTGCAGTTTCTCTTCCAAATCTTTTCTAATCTCCTCTTATTTATTCTTATGGTTATCAAGCAGTATTTTATATACTCTTATAATTATCACTTTTTAACAGCAGTTTCTGTTCTACATTTGACTAAACACTCTAACAGTGCAGGTCTATCACTTAGGATTCCCCTTCCCTTTCTATTTGCTTATATCAATCCCTGGTAAGGAAGGCAGTCTCTGACCTGCAATCCAAATTTCCTCTTGGCTACATCACGCTATGTTACCTTTCCCTCTTTAGTTATTCGCTCCCAGTACCTTTGTTACTTTGTCAGTTTTCTCCAGCAAATTCCAGCTCCTCTTGCCTATTTTCTGTACCCCTACTTGCAGTCATCTCTGTTAGCAAACTCTCCTTTCTCGATCCCATATTGTCTTAGTTCTTAGAATACTTAGAATACTTACAATGTCTAAATATAATATTCTGTCTAGCTGTTATTATTTAGCTTAAGGACCTCCATCTTTATTTCTTAAACTTCCCCTTTGCTTCATCATCATCCCTTTCCAGTAATAACCTTCTGCTTGAACCTTAACTATTTAGCGCTAAAATATCCCTTCAAATCAAGTAATCCTAAACCACCTTGTTCTATTGGGAGGATCAACTTATCCCACTTAACTCTTACCCTCTTCTCCTCGCAAAAAAAATGCCTTCAGGTCTATTAATTATTGTTCACAGCTTCCACTCTGGTTGATAAAATATGCCTGATCTGTAAATAAAACTAAAAGGAAAACAAATATTTTCACTGCTTGTATCTTATTATCCTTATTCGCAAATAAAGGCTTCCAGTTTCTCAATTTTGTATTATCCTTTGTTTAGACTCTGCCCACGTATCATCTGCCATAAGGTGAGTTTTTTTTAATCCATACTCCTTATTAATTCCTCTTATCATGTTCCCAGAAACATGGGTATTGCTGAACCGATTTTTGTGTGGGTGCATAACTTACTTCTATAGCCTTTCCTTTATTTTCAGTAATTTTAAATCCCCAAAAGACCTGAAACTGCCTCAAAATGTTCCACAACACCAAGAGGTCTTTTTCTGGATTTACCAAGTACAAAATATCATTTGCAAGTAAAACTTTTCTTGAGTACCATATCAATTATATCCTTGAATTTCTGAGTCCCTTATTTTCTTTGCCGGTGATTCTAAATATAAAGCAAATAACAAATAGGATAGAGAACACCCATAGCTCATATCTCTGTTCAAACACAATTTATCAGAGAGAAACCTTCCCATTTACTTGTTGCCTCCGATCCTTCATATATCCTCCTAATTAACCATATTATTGTATCAGGGAATGCAAATGCTGTCATTGCTCTACTCATAAAATCCCAGCTTACTCTGTTGAATGCTTTCTCAGCATCAAAACTCACAAACAGCTGTATTTTCCTAAATCCTTCTTAATGTTAGATCGTCATTATACTGTTAATGTTGTCAAATGTTAGCCTCCCCTCCACAAAACTATACTGATCCATACCTATGAATGCTGGCAACACCTTTGCCATTCTTACAGCTAGTATAGACAAAAATAGTTTATAATCATGGTGTAAAATTAAAATGGGTTTGTATGAAGCTGGGTCTTATGGATCTTTATCCTCCTAGTATAATACATCCACCATAGCTTTCTTTCAAAAAGATGTTTGTGCTCCCTTTCCTTTTGAAATACTGTTAAACAACATATTCCAGCTATATATCACTTTCTTCCCTAATAACTTCCAAATGTCCACAGGAATACAATCTGTTCCTGGAGACATCCCTGTAGATTGATTATACATCATCATTTTTATCTTATCTCCTCTCCTCTTCCAAAAAAGTGCCAACCTGCTTCTTGGATTTTGACTCAACAAGCTCATCAAAGAACACTCCTGTCCTTCTCTTGCTTCCAACCTCTTCAGATGACCCCCAGTGACAATCTAAGACATTTGAATTACTTAGGTCCACTTCTTTCTTTGAGATGTTTACATCTTCCAGTGTTCTGCAGAAAGGATTTTATGTGGACAGAGGGAAAAGGGGATGTTGGATTCATGGGGCTATATTATAGTTTCATAAGTTCATAGTTTCATAGTATAGTACTAGGCTATCTGCCCTGGGGCATTTGTAAGCCTAGCCATAGTGATGTGGCTTTTGCCACCCCATGAAATATTACAAAAAATGTACAGAATAAATTTAGAATACTGTGCCTCTGTCTAGTAGTGACACAATGAAGGTCTCCTTATATAATAGAATTAGTTTACTGTGCCCCTGTCTAGCAGTGACACAGATGTGACCCATGGGGTAAACTTATGATCTCCCATCCACTCATCAAGATTTCTCTTGAAGAGAGTCAATGAGAGGCTCTGCCTAATACAAACTGGGATCTTGTTCCAAATCATGGGAAGCCTCTGGGTTATGAATCTATCCCTCCAGCATGTCCTATTCATACTTGTGCCAAGGTTTAAGTCTTTAGCTCTCATGGTCCTGATGGATTTGGATTTTTTGAGGTGGAGCATGTCCATCAAATCCTGATTGGACATGGCCTTGTACGTCAGGCAGAGATCACCTCTGAGCAGGCGGTATGCTACTGAATAGAGCTGAAGTTTCTTTAGTCTGGCAGAATAAGACATATGTTGGAGACCCTTGATCCTCTTGGTGAGGTACTTTTGTGGTCTCTCCAGCTGTTGCAAATGCCGGGTGAGGTACATACCAAATGGGGCATTGTACTCAATCATGGGTCTGATGAGGGAGGAGTATAGGGGTACAATGACATCCTTGGATCAGGATGTGAATCCCTTCATGATGAGGTGTGCAAGGTAGAATGTTTTTCTAACCGTTTTGGCAACGTGGGTGTCAAATGAGAGGTCGCTGTCAACTTGGGTCCCTAGGTCTCTGATTACTTTTTCCGTACTCAGTGGGTTGCTGTCTATGTGATAATTTGTGGGTACTTTGTTTTTCCCAAAGGGATGACTATACATTTTTGGCATTTAGTTTAAGGTCGTGACTCCGCACCAGTTGTCCGTTTCTGTGAGGCCTTTTGTAGGATGTATGTGTCCACTGGTGTATCGACTATGGCCTAGTTTGCAGTCATCTGCGAACTTTGTCAGCCACAGCCCTCCCATGTTTGCTTTAACATCTGAGAAATAAATGCCGAACAAGAGGGGTCCCACAGACCCCTGTGGGACATCACTTGTGACTGGCTTTGAGTCTGACATTGCTCCAGTGATTTTAACTTTATGGTTTCTGTCCTTTAGCCAGTTTGCAACCCATCTAGTGACATAAGGGTTTACGTTTAAGCTGTTGAGCTTATCTATGATGCCTGAGTGGGGTATTGTGTCGAAGGCCTTAGCAAAGTCCAGGTAGGCTGTATGGACTGCTTTGCCCTCATCAATGGCTCTAGTGACTGTTTCGAAAAAGTCAACCAGGTTCAAAAGGCAGGATCTGCCCTTTACAAAGCCGAACTGGGTGGGGTCAAGTGTCTGTAGGTCCCCTATGTCTCTGTTTATGAGTTCCATAATGATTCTTTCCATAGCTTTGCAGACCAGGCTGGTTAAGCTTATGGGGCGATAGTTTCCAGGGTCTGTAGAGGCACCCCCTTTGTGGAGTGGGACCACTGTTGCTGTACGCCAGTGTTCAGGTACATATCCCGAAGTAAGGCTAAGGTTAAATAGCATTTTTATGTGTGGGTTTAGCTCCTCTTGGAGTTCACGTAACACGCAACCCGGGTTACTGTCAGGTCCCATTGATGCTGTGTTTTTAGCTTTGTTTAGGGCGGTTCTCACTTGGACATCTGAGATGACAGGGAGATTACATTCAGCTGGGATAAGTATTTCTTCTTTTGGGGGTGAGGAGGGAGAAATTTGCACTGAACCTGTCAGCCAGAATGTTGGCAATATCTGTGGGTTCAGTGTATTTTTTGTTGTTGTGAACCAACTCTGGGCATATCTGAGGGTTTCCGCCCAGGTTTCTAACATAGCTGAAGAAGGCTTTGTGGTTATCTTTAGTGTCCTTAGCGATTTTTCTCTCAAAGTTGGCCTTGGATATTTTTATGAGAGAACGTAGTTTTCTGCTAATGTTGATCAGAGATGTCTTCCCTTCATGGGATTTTGTTCTGACGTGCAGTAGCTTCCTTCTTTTGTTATACAATTTGTTAATGGCTGAGGTCCACCAGACAGGACGCTTGCCTTTGGTGGAGAGGGACTTGGATTTATTTGGGATTGCATGATCCATGCATTCTTGGAGATGTCCATAGAAAGCATTTGTGAAGGATTCGGCATTGTGGGATGTGGTATCCACTGGCACAGTGGGCTTAAAGGATACCATCTCAGTCTTAAGAAGAGTGAAGTCTGCTTTTGAGAAGTTTTTCACTGTGGTCTTTGTGCTGGGGTGGAGGTGGGATATGTATATCCAGGGTGATTAGTTTGTGGTCAGATCTCACTAGTGAGGGGTATACTTCCGGTGTGGAGCATTTTGTCCCCATGTTTGTGATGATCAGGTCTAGTATATTATCTCCCCTAATGGGTGAGGTGACTAGTTGTTCCAGTGCATTTGAATTTATGAATTCCAGGAACCTTTGGGCTAGGGTATTAGGGCTAGAATAATGTACCCAATCTATGTTTGGGTAGTTGAAGTCTCCCAGTATGATGGTATTTTGTGATAGATTCATATCCTCCAATGTCTTCAGGAAGGCTGAGTGGGGTTCTTGAGATTGGGAGGGTGGTCTGTAACATGCTACCAGTTGTATAGCAGTTTTGCCTATGGTTAGTTGCACCTGTATGGTCTCTGATGCTTCATGTGTTGCTACTAACCTGGAGGTGTGGGTGTCCTTGATGAATATGGACACTCCCCCTCCCTTTGTGGTTCAGCCCGGGTTTTGGGGCCGAAAAGCATGATACGAGGTATAGCCTGGTAGTGCTGGGGTGCTCTCAGGAGCCTTGAACCAGGTTTCAGTTACTGCACAGACGTTGATGTTCTCCATGCTGAGGAGTGCATCAAGTGCCTGCATCTTGAGATTTAGACTTCTGGCGTTGAGCAGCGCTACCCTTAGTTTTTTTCCATTTTTGTTTTCTAAGGAGGTGGGTTTGTCTTTTGAGTCTTGCCTAAAAAAGGCACTATGGGGGTGGCAAGAGCCTTAGCCAATATCCGGAAGCCCAGTGGTGACAGGTGTAAGCCATCCCTTGTGAAGCAGCGTGGCTTGTCCAACATGTCATCCCAGGCAGACAGACACTGGATCCCCTTAGAATGACACCAGTACTTGAGCCAATTATTAAAGCTGATCATCTTGTCTTTGTATTGTGGTATCATTCTTGGTGAGGGCAAGATGCTGCTCAGGGTCAGGGTCATACCAGCCTGGGCTACATAATCGGAGAGCTCCTCTATGTCTCTTTTCATGTAGTCCAGGGAGGTACGTCTCAGGTCATTCACACCAGCATGGACAATGATGGAGTCATATTTGTACTTGCTTTGGAGTGACTTGAGTGCATGCGTTATGTGGCGGGTCCTAGCTCCCGATAGACAGCTCACAGTCACCCTCTCCTTGTTCAGCCTGGTCAGCGGCACATCAGTGTGTCTGACTATAGAGTCACCTATTACTAGTGTATCAAGCATGGTGTTTGGCCTTAAGGACTGTGATTGGTTGACACACTGATTTATTGAAGTATGTGTTGCATGTGTTTTGTTTTGAGGTGGTGGATTTTTGGATGTCTGCTTTGGGAGCCTCTGTTGTTTTGGTAATTTTTTTATTAGAGCCTCCGA
Source organism: Protopterus annectens (assembly GCF_019279795.1). Lineage (NCBI taxonomy): Eukaryota > Metazoa > Chordata > Ceratodontiformes > Protopteridae > Protopterus > Protopterus annectens. The sequence goes on along the minus strand of NC_056726.1, from coordinate 294,431,243 downwards.
GTATGTCTTTGTGTTTTTATGTGTTTGGTTTGCAGTTGTGGTAGGTCTATGTGAGACTGGGATTGTTGTGTGTGTGGTTACCATCTCCTCCTGTCTGGTCATGCCAGCCCTGAGTTGAGAGAGTTCAGCCTCCAGTTTGGCTATATAGTTGCATCTCTCACATGTATTTGTGTTTGTTGGGAGGAGGAGAGGGTTGTCTGTGTACATGAGACAATTGCAGCATCGTCTCAAGATACCCAGATTGACCAGCTGAACTGGAGAGGACGCCAGTAATCTACCACTCGACATGCTAGAACAGTATAAGGGAGTGCTGTACCTTTAAGGGAAGTGGATATTCACAGGGGTGGTAAGTAGATGTAGTGCTTTACTTAGTACGAGAGTGCTTACTTAGTAGAAAAGTATTGAGAACAAGTGCTAGGCTTATAATATAGTGAGTAGTCTGATTATACTAAGAATAGAGCTTCCTTAAGGGAAAATTTGAATAGCAGACCTGGCGGAGCCAGAAGAAGTTTAACCTTGTTTAACCGGCGCTGCGCTATGCGCACAACCGCGCAAAGCCATGCAAACGCAGATTTTAAACAGTGAACTACAAAAGAGCTAGAAATGGTCCAAAACAACCAATTACTACAGCTTCTTGTGCTGAGGTCACTTCCTACAGGGACAGGTAGGCTGCTCAAGGCTCCCCACTCCCACTGGTGAGCAAAGAAACTTCCTTCTATCCAAGTAAGGTAATGGACAACACAGGAACTACACCACAGCCCAGAATACAGCAATGCCTGTAAACTGGTCTAAACTAGTCCAGGAGAGGCGGGAAAACAAGGATTTTTTTTTGTTTTTTTGTTTTTCTGATAGAAACATACAGAAAATGCAGAAACAGTGATAAATCAGTTACACGGGCTAGCACACTTTAGTGGGCAGCCTCAACAGTTAAATTAAACAAACAAACAAACAAACTTTCGATCAAATTCGACTAAAATGTAACTTTAAGTGCAGATTTTAAAATAATGCAGCAAACAGTTAAAAAACAGTTCAAGCTAGTTCAGGGTAAGCTACAGAAGCTATTCCAAGTGAAAAAAAAAGATACTTAAATCCAGAAAGTAGTCGCTTTTCTGAGTTCCCTGTAGCTAGGACCACTCTGCAGGACCACGAGGAGCTTGTCTGAGCAGTATAGCCAGAAAAAAACACCCAGAGGCGGATTTTAAACAGTGAACTACAAAAGAGCTAGAAATGGTCTAAAACAACCAATTACTACAGCTTCTTGTGCTGAGGTCACTTCCTACAGGGACAGGTAGGCTGCTCAAGGCTCCCCACTCCCACTGGTGAGCAAAGAAACTTCCTTCTATCCAAGTAAGTTAATGGACAACACAGGAACTACACCACAGCCCAGAATACAGCAATGCCTGTAAACTGGTCTAAACTAGTTGAGGAGAGGCGGGAAAACAAGGATTTTTTTTTTGTTTTTTTGATAGAAACACATAGAAAATGCAGAAACAGTGATAAATCAGTTACACAGGCTAGCACACTTTAGTGGGCAGCCTCAACAGTTAAATTAAACAAACAAACAAACTTTCGATCAAATTCGACTAAAATGTAACTTTAAGTGCAGATTTAAAAATAATGCAGTAAACAGTTAAAAAACAGTTCAAGCTAGTTCAGGGTAAGCTACAGAAGCTATTCCCAGTGAAAAAAAGCAAAGATACTTAAATCCAGAAAGTAGTCACTTTTCTGAGTTCCCTGTAGCTAGGACCACTCTGTAGGACCACGAGGAGCCTGTCTGAGCAGTATAGCCAGAAAAACACACCCAGAGGTGGATTTTAAACAGTGAACTACAAAAGAGCTAGAAATGGTCCAAAACAACCAATTACTACAGCTTCTTGTGCTGAGGTCACTTCCTACAGGGACAGGTAGGCTGCTCAAGGCTCCCCACTCCCACTGGTGAGCAAAGAAACTTCCTTCTATCCAAGTAAGGTAATGGACAACACAGGAACTACACTACAGCCCAGAATACAGCAATGCCTGTAAACTGGTCTAAACTAGTCGAGGAGAGGCGGGAAAACAAGGATTATTTTTTTGTTTTTTGATAGAAACACACAGAAAATGCAGAAACAGTGATAAATCAGTTACACAGGCTAGCACACTTTAGTGGGCAGCCTCAACAGTTAAATTAAACAAACAAACAAACAAACTTTCGATCAAATTCAACTAAAATGTAACTTTAAGTGCAGATTTTAAAATAATGCAGCAAACAGTTAAAAAACAGTTCAAGCTAGTTCAGGGTAAGCTACAGAAGCTATTCCAAGTGAAATAAAGCAAAGATACTTACATCCAGAAAGTAGTCGCTTTTCTGAGTTCCCTGTAGCTAGGACCACTCTGCAGGACCACGGGGAGCTTGTCTGAGCAGTATAGCCAGAAAAAACGCCCAGAGGCGGATTTTAAACAGTGAACTACAAAAGAGCTAGAAATGGTCCAAAACAACCAATTACTACAGCTTCTTGTGCTGAGATCACTTTCTACAGGGACAGGTAGGCTGCTCAAGGTGCCCCACTCCCACTGGTGAGCAAAGAAACTTCCTTCTATCCAAGTAAGGTAATGGACAACACAGGATCTACACCACCGCCCAGAATACAGCAATGCCTGTAAACTGGTCTAAACTAGTCGAGGAGAGGTGGTAAAACAAGGATTATTTTTTTGTTTTTTTGTTTTTTTGATAGAAACACACAGAAAATGCAGAAACAGTGATAAATCAGTTACACAGGCTAGCACACTTTAGTGGGCAGCCTCAACAGTTAAATTAAACAAACAAACAAACAAACTTTCGATCAAATTCGACTAAAATGTAACTTTAAGTGCAGATTTTAAAATAATGCAGCAAACAGTTAAAAACAGTTCAAGCTAGTTCAGGGTAAGCTACAGAAGCTATTCCAAGTGAAAAAAAAGCAAAGATACTTAAATCCAGAAAGTAGTCGCTTTTCTGAGTTCCCTGTAGCTAGGACCACTCTGCAGGACCATGAGGAGCTTGTCTGAGCAGTAAAGGTTCTCCTGAGTGGGATTCAAATGAAAAGAAATTGAAAAGATCATATAATGACTGCAATATAACACCAACCACACACACAGCAGTTGACTGAGGACAGATTTGAACAGTAAACCTGGCTAGGTGTACAAGCTGGATCCCATACAACATAAGACTAGCACCACCACAGATGTCTGACTTTAACAGTGTCACACTGCACTATATAGAGGTTGACAGCATCATTGTATACTGAGAAGAAAATGTTGGGAGGATTGTTATATCTAGATATGGAGTCACATCTCTGTGTAAAGTTGTTGCAACACTAATATTTGAATGAACACATGTGCAAGTTGTCTGCTTTGAGATTAGAATCCCTACCCATCTAGTTGCACAATGTAGAGAATACAGTAGGTTAATGTTCATCCCAGCACAGAAGTCTGAGTGTAATACTGTCAGGATGCACTTTATAGGGGATCACATCACCACTGTATGTCGAGAAGAAGATGTTTGCAGAATTGACTAATATAGCTGTAGACTCACATGCCATTTTAAAATTGCCCCCAGACTGACAGTTGAATAAATATACACACATTCACACTGACTGCTGTAAGATTAGAATACCTACCTACATAGTTATACAAGCGGGTGAACACAGTACTTAACACTAGTGCCATGGCACAAGTCTAACTTTAACAGTGTCAGACTACACTTTATAGAGGATGACAGCATCAGTGTATAGTGAGAAGAAGACATTAGTAGGATTGTCTCCCATAGCTGTGTACTCACATGCTGCTCTAAAATTGTCTCATGATTGATAGTTGACTGAACACACACACACACACACACACACACACACACACACACACACACACACACACACACACACACACATTAACTGCTGTGAGATTAGAATCCCTATGTACTTAGTTACATAAGCTGGAGAGCACAGTAATTAACACTAGCACCATGGCACAAGTCTGACTTTAATATTGTTAGAGTGCACTTTATAGAGGATGACATCATCCATGCATGTTGAGAAGAGGTTGTTGCAAGTGCTGAATGAAATTACTGTGTAGTCATGTAACACAGTAAAAATTTGTTCTGAATGATACTTGAGTGAAGACATTAGGACATAGACTCACGCCCTTCTGACTACACACACACACACACACACACACACACACACACACACACACACACACACAGTTTGACATACAAGCGCACACACAAGTTGACTCCAGTGTTATTCAACCCCTACCTAGCAAGTTATTTCAGCTGGAGAACACAGTACCTTACATTTGCATCATCACAAAAGTCTGATATTATCATTGTCATAATGGTCTTTCTTAGAAGATGACATCACCATAATGTCATAGGTAACATATACTGTTAAGAGAGCTGTGTGCATAGACTGGACTTCACATTTGATTTTGTGATTGCAATGTGCAAAAATGCATTTAAAGAGATCCTGACAATATCAATGTGACATGATCATGGATGACCAATGTCCAGTGCAGGTATAAACACATACCAAATGTAACAGTGCAGTTGTGCTCTTTATTTCTACAATGTCCTTGATAGTGGACCAATTAATGATATATCATTTGCAAGTGCATCGCTGCAGGATACCATTGACTCTGAGTAAGTATATCTTCAGTGAAGCACACATTCCTGCCCTTCTGTTGTGTTTGTGAATGCCCTTCTATGTGCTGGAAGATAACTGGCCAATAACCATATTAAGACATGCTAAACAAATCTTTACATAGCGCGTCAGCGAGAAACTAATTTCTGCAGATGATTGCAAAGTGTTAGTGCATGCCTGATTCCCAATTCATGAATTCAACTTGAACTTGTGAAGTAATTAAGAAGCTATGTTATGGGAGAAAGAACTAACAGATACTATGCTGTATCCTGTAGTTTATATTGGAAATGTTTCATAAGTTTTATTACATAAATAACTGCTGAAATTGCCTTTCCCGTTTGAGTGGAGTTAAGCAACAAGCAATAGTGGTTCTTTGCTTAAATGGAAAAATAGTAATATGTCAATTGGTTGTCCTCACTCCACCCAAACAGACTAAGTGTTGATGTGCACCCGTTAGCACTCCAGACAGTTCTGAGTGTGGAAAATACACCTGCTGCCTAGCTTTGCAGGAGAAAACACACACTACATTGTGAAACAAAGTGTCCTTACATCCAAGAACAAATCCAGCAAACCTCAGCAAAAACTTAAAGGACACAAACACAGCCAATGTTAACAACCAAGCAATTTAATACAAAACAAATAACTAAAAACAACAAATAAAACAGAAATAAATCAGATAAGTGCTTTCATGGCAAATGAAATGGTGTTTCCTCAGATTGTAAACTACAATAGAATCATTACTTCATTCATATATCCTAATATCCAATAATAAAACTCCAAGGCATCACATGTTAAAATCAAAAGGATCATCAGCAAATGATATAGAACAAAAATCTATCCAATACGCTTAAAAAGGGGTGTGGTCTCAGCAGATTTCATTTATACTTCTTCTATGCAGCATGCTCAATAGATAGCTTAACATGGATAACCAATCAAATAATCTAAAAACAGGGTGTGATTTCCAATTAGGCTTCATTGGTAATTTTCGTTTAAACCATGCCCCTTGTCAACACGAAGTTGAATGATCCACTTCAACTCATTTTCTTTAGTTCTATTCATTATATCTCCTAGCCTATATGTAATTTGTGTGATTTGTAATACTACAAAAGACAAAGGAATGTGTGCTCCTGCAATGCAAAATATGCTTAGCTAGGGCATTATTAGTATTGGAAAGAACTCTGAAATTCATGATGAACTACAATCTCATTGGCCAGGTACTTACATGTGTAGATCTTGCAACTACTGCAATTATATTGATAGCAATGTTAATACCTTTACCCATCCAAGTACAGGGAGAAGTTATACCTTTTTATTCTACACACCTTGCACCACAAGGAATATAGTATATCTAGGTAGGTGCACTGCATGTTCATGTTTTTATGTTGGTAAGATGAACTGCTCTTTCAGAGAGTGAGTTCAGGAACATTTATATGATATTAGAGTTTCCAACACTAATAATTCCCTAGCTAAGCATATTTTGTGTTGTGGGAACCCACATTCCTTTGTTGTTTTAGTATTACAAATTACACAAATTCTCTCACACTAATTCTTCTCTCACACTAATCATTCACATTTGCAAGCCATTAGCATCTAACATTAGTGTAAAGGTGTGATGTCCCTCCTTTAGGCCAGTAATCAAGGAGCCTCAATCCTCAACACTGACACTGGTGAGGGATGTTCACTTGGAACAAAAATAGATACACACACTATTTTCAGATGCAGCTGTCTGCACCAAGCACAATTTTCCTTAAGAGCACACAGGGAACACCCCCCCCCCATCCTGGGGCTGGGTTTCCCTCTCTATCAACAAGCCCAAATAAGACTCCACACTGACCACAGCTGTAGAGTTGAGTCCTCAGCTGAGTGTTCCAGGCCAAGTCCTCCACCACCCTTTCTGTGAAACCAGTGCTCTGTGTCCCTGTCCCAAGTAGCTGACACACACGCACTCTTTGAGATTTGATTTTCACACACACACACACACACACACACACACACACACACACACACACACACACACACACACACACACACACCTGGGAAAGGCTGGCACAGATGTAGTACAATTATACTTAGTAAAATGAATACTAATACAAATTGTAGTGTTTTGACAAATGCAGCAAGGCATTCAGAAGTGGTCACAGTGTCACCAAATAAATATAAGTACTCTAAAAGATTAAATATTTTCTAAAAGACCAGTCACAATGAAAAGTTTAAATATATTTAATAACAAATAACAAAAGAACATGAAAATACTACATATCTATTTACAATAAACACCAGAGTTTAAATCACAGGAAATATTAAAAATAACACAGATGGAAAGGTTCACACAGATACAGAAAAACAATACTTAACTAATCTAACTATATTTTCCTGACTGATCTAAAGAATTACTGTCCCCTAGTTCACTTACTAGGGCAAGGCAAGATGATGTAGGTGAGTGGCCCTTCTTTGTCAGGATTCTAAAACAGACTGCCCTGAGACTTCAGTCTCATGTAGTATTAAAACATCATTTCAGTACTGGATTACAGAATGACATCACATACATCTGGTCATCTGACTTCTGGTTCCCACACTACCCTCTTTACTAGAAACTGAACCAGAATCTAGCACATATGTGTCATAATACACACACACACACACACACACACACACACACACACACACACACACACCACATGAAGAGCACTGTTAAGATGTGTTACAGCATCTGAAAAACTTACACCTTCTAAGGTAGCAATTAATTCACTCCTAAGGATAATACAGTAGGATTCCTAGTCCTGGTTTTCACAGACATTTTATCTCTGGCTGCAATCACAACTGTAAGATAGAACATTTATGGTCTAAACCAGGTAATTTAATTTCAGACTATCTTTTAAAGTTAGATGGACTGAGATTAATCTCTTCTCTTCTGGTATCTTCTGTTACAACATATTCATTTCAATAGTTACAATACAATTCAACATAAAGATGTATTTGTTTTCTGTCCAGCAGGACCCGCTGTTGGTATTTTTTTTAAAACAAGCAGCTTTACAAATACATTTTCAACACAAACATTTGTACAAATCAGCTTGATATACAAATGACATATATTTCTTTACAAAACTCCAGCTAGCTGTGCTGGCATATGTTACACAGCCACTGCCCTACTTCTCCTGGCATAGCTGGCAATACCTCACATCATCACAAAAGCCTACACTATGTTTACATGTGCTACACAAAGTCAAAAGTTTGGCATTCAGCAATTCTAATGAGTTCACACCTCATGTGCATCTTCACAGTGCTCAGAGGGCTGAATCTACACTATAAAAGGGTAACCATGTAGCTAGGGAACTTGAAGGTGAGGAGACTTGTGTATTTGGACAAAACAGAAGACTGGTATTCCTTTGAATGTGATTTCTCTGCAGAGAAGGCTTAATTTTGCTAAGTATTGCTTATATTGTCCAAGGACATTTTATATTTTGCAAAATGGTACAAATGTATTTATATACCCAGGAGAAACTGGAACTTTTATTTGTATGCACTTCTTACACTTCACTGTTGGCATAACCAGTTTGGCAGGCATTTACATTTGTGAGATAGACAGGTTATACTTTCAGTACAACTATTGTACTTAACAATTGCTTTTTCAATGTTCTATGGTATTGTAGAGAAATGTAATGTACATGTCGCTGGCACTGTTGTTATGCTTCTGAGACAGCCCAATGCAACCTCCAGAGGAGTGGCAGGTACAGTGAAAAGTGACTGGCATTCATAAACTGACTTTTCTGTTAAAAATGTAGCTATCTTGATAATTGTTGGAAAACATATGCACATTACTTACTGTAAGTGGCATTTCTTGGTTTGTACAAACCTTTGTTTGTTTAGGGTTGGAGGGAACCACCTAACATTCTCTTGTCCAAAAAGAGAAGCAAGTTTCAAGTGCTTTTCTGTTGAAAATGTGTACACATCCATATATTTCTATGGAAAACATGTATACATTACTTATGTGGTATTCCTTGGTTTGTACAAACCTTCATGTGTGTGTGTGTGTGTGTGTGTGTGTGTGTGTGTGTATATGTGTATGTGTGTGTGTGTGTGTGTGTGTGTGTGTGTGTGTGTGTGTGTGTGTGTGTGTGTGTGTGTGTGTGTGTGTGTGTGGGTGGAAGAGAGCCACCTAACATTTTGTTGTACAAAAAGAGAAGTGTGTTTTAATTGCTTTTCTGTTAACATTGTGTAAACATCCTGATAATTCTATGGAAAACATATATACATTACTTATGTGGTATTCCTTGGTCTGTACAAACTTTCATTTGTGTGTGGGGAGGAAACACTTACCATTCTGTTGTCCAAAAAGAAAAGTATGTTTTAAGCGTTTTTCTGTTGAAAGTATACAGACATCATGATATTTCTGTGGAAAACATATACACATTACTTATGTGGTATTTCTTGGTTTATACAGACTTTCATGTGTGTGTGTGTGTGTGGGGGGGGGATGAGACACCAACCATTCTGTTGTCCAAAAAGAGAAGTGTGTTTTAAGTGCTTTTCTTTTAAAATGTGTAAACATCCTGATAATTCTATGGAAAACATATATACATTACTTATGTGGTATTCCTTGGTTTGTAGAAACTTTCATTTGTGTGTATGGGGAGGAGACCCCTACCATTCCATTGTAAAAAGAGAAGTGTGTTTTAAGACCCCACCTACCATTTTGTTGTCCAAAAAGAAAAGTGTGTTTTAAGTGCTTTTCTGTTGAAAGTATACAGACGTCCTGATATTTCTGTGGAAAACATATATACATTACTTATGTGGTATTTCTTGGTTTGTACAAAACTTTGTTTCTGTAGGGGGGAGGTGGGACAGCTACCTAACATTCAGTTGTACTAAATGAAAAGTGTGTTTCAAGTGCTTAATGTTGACAAGGGGTGCACAGTCTGATTAGTGTTTGTAACAAATACATTACTTATGTGATATTTATCTGTTTTATCCTTCTCTATTTTATGTCACATAGGATCATTGCACCCAAGCCTACAAATCCATGAAAATCCCTTTTCAGTGATGTTGCAAATAAGCTCATAATACAGGCTCTGAGGTGACATGGAGCCTTTCTGCTTGAGAGAGGCAGTGGGGATATGGCTACCAGAAAGGAGATTTGGAGCCAGTTAGTCAATTATGTAAATGGAGTTGGTGATCACAGTAACAATTATGATCAGGTGCAGCATCGAGTCACTGATATAATTTCATCAGCCTGGAGGAAGGCAGCTGGAGTCACCTGAGAACAGCTGGCTATGGGGGGTGGTCCTACTACCAAGCTACCACTGATACCAGATGAGGAGTTCTTGTCCAGTCTCAAAGATCCAGACAGTTCACTGGAGACTGTACACCATGTGCTTGTGTCCTAGGAGCAGCTTCCAGGTAAGCTTACAATTAGCAATATTTATGTTTTTATAGAATAATTTGACTACTACTTCCTGTGTTTCATTTTTTGTATCTGTACCTATTGATAAGTAACAGAATTATACAAGAGAGTTGCTCAGTACACATGGGTGTGAGTGGAAGTCTCAGCCAAGTTTAAGTTACAGCTATTTCTTATAGGACATATAGGTGATTATAGCAATAACCCATGCCTGGGTGTGGGTAATGCTGGATTTACCCATGGTTGGTGTGGTTTGTTCATGAGGGTGAAGCCCGAGTGGCCAAGCAAAGCCAACCGTGGGTAAATCCAGCATTACCCCACACCCAGAAGTGGGTTATTGCTTTTATACAATGACATTATTTAAGAAAAAAAATAATTACTTTTCTTAAATAATGGGATTGTATAATGCCTCCTTGCTGCCCTTCTGCAGCTGTCTGGTATTCTGTGGCAGTTCTGATGTACTGCAGATGCATATGCCTACACAGTACATCAGAGCTGTGGGCAAAAGCAACGGAGAAAGCAAGATCTCCATTGCTTTTTACAAACTGTTTCGCTGTGTTAAATGAGTTTAACATAGCGAGACAGCTTTAAAAAAACAACGGAGAATCTCAGTTGCTTTTGTAAAGCTGTCTCGCTATGTTAAACCCATTTAACATAGCGAGACAGTTTTGAAAAAAGCAACGGAGAAAGCAAGATCTCCGTTGCCTTTTACAAACTGTCTCGCTATGTTAAAGGAGTTTAACATAGCAAGACAGCTTTAAAGAAAGCAATGGAGACTCTCCGTTGCTTTTTTAAAGCTGTCTCGCTATGTTAAACTCGTTTAACATAGCGAGACAGTGTGAAGAAATGGAGATCTTGTGTTCTCCGTTGCTGTAAAAAAAGAGTTATAGTAATGGAAAAAGTCCGGGCGACCGGACCTTTTTCCATTACTATAACTCTGATTTACAACATGCACACTGACCAATCAGTGTGCACGTTTTTGAATATTAATGGGGGTCATTGTATAATATGTACTCACTGTACCCTGTGTTATTCCCATTGTTATGCCTAATTGTCATCCTTTCCTTGCTTCATTTCTTCCAGGACCATCCTCCCTCCAAAATGTGGATACATCTGCACTTGGTAAGTAAATGTTTATTTGATTGTTACTAAGCATTATTTAAATATATAATTATCTGTATATGTGAGGAGGGTGTAATGAGTGTCTGTACTGCTATACCATCTGTGATTTGTGACCAGTCTTACTGTTTGATCATCTATGTTGATTTAATATTTAGTGGAACAGTATATTTCATTCCTTTATTTGTTGTTAATTATCACAGGTGATCCTGACAGTAGAAGTGTAGGACTCCTACCACCTGATGTCGGAGTATCTATAGACTCTGATGATGATGGTGGCCAAGCAGGGGCACAGTCAGGGGGGCAGAGGTTGAATCTGACACTAAGGTTGTGATTTACACATTTTCAGGATTTCTTTCAGATACAGTCAGTATGCCTGCGCATACCCATTCCACAGAGCCCTCAGACAGTGGACAGGTTGAGGGTAACACAGATGATCAGGGTATTGTGGTTAGTGTGGCTTCAGTGATGTTTGACTCTTGCCGTAACCAAAGTGTGGGTGAGGTGCCACACAGAAGGGTTGGTATGGGTGTTCAGAGTAGGCCTGTTGTCCAACCTCAACCTGATCCTGGTGTGTCATTATGTGCCACTCGACATATGTTTAGTGTTGTCATGGAGGCACAGGCACATTCCACTAAGGCCTCTGAGGATATGTTTAGGGTTCTAGATTTGGCACAAGCTAACGTTCACAACTGCCTCCACTGTTTGGCTGAGTCAGTGACTCAGATGAATGACACAATAGAATGGGCAGTGTCTGTGAAGGAATGTCTGCTGGGAGGGGGGAAAGCATCCACATGGCCATAAGTCTGCAACATCATCTGGTGTTAGCCAATGTGGCCATGCCTGATCACACTCCCTTAGTGACACTACCTCCATTGCTCCATCAGTGTTTAAGGTGTGCATACCCAGATGTGGTAGGCCATGGGGTCATGGACCTGGGCATAGTTTGGAGAAGAGTTCATCCAGCAGACATCGCTCACATTCAGATAGCACCAGCACATCTGGCCATAGTCATGGACATGCCAGTGCTACCTGATAGAGCCAGTTCTCATGGTCAGGGGCAACAACAATGAACAATCATGCATATCTCACATGTGTCCAACATGCCAGGATGTACAGCTAGCACAGAGTTTGGCTGTGTTCAAGCAGACACTCAGACATGCATTTCACCTCAAGTGCCCATACAGACCCCCACACGTAATAGGTACACGAGGCTTGCAGGTCATTCTGTCTCAGTGGCTATTTGATAATTAGCTACATTTCTGCCTGTGTGTCTTTCTTACTCACACACACACTCACTACTTTTGTGTCAGCCTTGGCCTCCTGTCCTCCCAACCACACCCTGTGCAAATGATGATAATTGTGCCATCACCTTATTTCTATCTTTTGGATTCAGGAATACATATGTATTTTGTCTGATGCACAGGGTGCATAGCTAACTGAGTGCTTAGAATATATATTGGTGATATTATTTTGAAATTTTTACTGATTTCTTACAACCTTTTTATGGTTGTGATTGGTACCTTGAAATTACTAATAAGTCAGTGAGGCTTATTGCTCAACTTGTGAGAATCTGGGGATAATTAGACCTTGGTCTGATTTTCTATTCTAGGTATTTTAGATGCATGAGGCATGTTAGCTAATAAATGTCAGAAATCTATCTATATAAGTCAGTCCTGTCACATATTGATGTCATTGCTAGTCAACTCTCACACATTCTTCTTAGGTACATTTTCAAGTAACAGTATGCAGGTATGTGCCATTCATTCATGTTCTTACCCAGTTTACAATCAAAACTTGGAAACTGCATTGGTCAACCAGCATGTCATTGATTTGCATTTTCCAAGTCGGCATAATGTTGAACCAAAAATGATCGACTACACTACAGCGAATGGGTAGTGCAGGTCAATATTTTGGGCTTGACATTGTGTAGGGAGGTCATGGTTCAGTGAGAAACAGAGAATTAGCCCATTTCCTCACTGTAGTGCAATCTCTGAGTCGGTATATTTAATGTGCAGGGGGTGTGGGGGTTGCAGCCTCCCCACATGGGGGGGTACAGGGGGTGTAGTCCACTTGCAAAATAGAACAATTAACGTACCATTGACCGTTGTGTGTAACGGTACGTTAAAGTGCGTAGCATGGGTGACTGATGTCACCTCCTGCTATGTTGAACTCGTCAAACCAGGAAGTTTGGGTATGTCATTTCTAATGTTCTGCCTTTTAGACATCTCGGAAATTGACATTTTCCATCGACATTATGTTCATTCAGTGGAAGCATTTTCAAGAATAAATCTCCTTACCCATTTATTTTCCTGCTGCAGATTCAACACTTACCTTGATAGTCCTGCAGTTACAACTGTTGTGATTTGGGTTTGACTCTGTCTTATGCTAGCAGTACATCCATTACATAGGTAAGTAAAGGTTGTGAGTGTTGCCTGGCATCAATGTTACTGTATGTATGTATGTGCATAGAATGAAAGTTGTACCCCACATGTGGTCAGTGTGTGGGTTATCTAATGTCTTTTAGCCAGGACAAGGGCATATTGTGCACACCTAAGTCTACCTACACCCACAGCTGCCGGTGTTTTCCACTCTGACTCCTCATCTGCATGTGGCTGTGGTGACCTTGCCAGTGGTGGTGGAATGTGTGCTGTTTCCCCTTGGTGTTCCTGTTTCAACTATTTTCTCAGGATAATATTGTGTAGGATAGCACAGACAGTGATACTTTTGGCACAAGTACTGGGATCGTACTGCAGTGCACCACCTGATGTATCTAGGCACTGAAAGCATGACTTCAGCAGCCCAAGCCCATGCTCTATGATATTTCTTGTTTGAGCATGTACATCATTATAGTATTCCTCCATGAGTGAGTGTGAATTTCTGATGGGTGTCATCAGCCATGGTTCAAGAGCATCCCGTGCATCCCCCAGTAAATGGCCTTGTGGGATATCATCCTTGAAAACCTCTGGTAGAACTGTGAGTTGTGTCAGATATGGGAGCCATGGTAACAGGCGGGGTTACAAGCACACACATTCAGGATGATTCCCTTAGCATTACACATGACCTGGCAGCTAATGTAGTGGAGCCCTTTTCTGTTAATGTAGATCCTTTCCTGCTTCCCAGGTGGTGCTTTGATCTCAATGTGCATGCAGTCTATGGCACCCAGGACTTAAGGGAAGTGTGCTATGGAGTAGAAATCTTGCATAGTTGTAGCTTTGTCCTCAGTGTCATACCTCTCAACTGTCCAGATTTTTGCTTTATATTTTTGGTCTGTTTCTCCTAACATTATTGGTTTTCTGGCAAATCACTGGCAAACAATTGAGGACTGAAGTCAGAAAATAATGGCAGACATTTGAGTTTCAGACTTTATATCCTTCAGAAAAAAAATCATCCTAATACAAAACTTGTTATTCTACCAATTTTCTAAGTTTGTAAGAGCAAAATTTAGAAAGTGTACCTATTCCATATTTTGGGCCTTTGCCCCCCCCCCCCCATTATTTGTGTTTTTGCCCAGATTTCTTACTCTAAGAGGTGGAGAGGTATGTTCGGGGGCACAGAGAAAATATATGTAGTCACAGGCAGGCTGTAGCATAGCATTCAGAAATTGGTGTAGAATCCTAGATGCTGATGCCTGTGATACCCCCAGCATGTCCTTTGATGATCTCTGTCAGGTTCCTGTAGCTAAAATTCCAAGTGTTACACATACCTTGGTCTCCACAGGTATTGGGTTCTCCTCAGTTTGCCCTTGCTTTCAGTTGAGGATGACAGAGGTTGCAAAGTTTCTGGAGAGTGCCTCTATCCACCCTGTAGTGCTCTACTATTTCCACCTCATGCAGACCATGAAATGTTAAATGTGGTCTAAACACTCTTCTCCTTCTTGCCTGAGGTCTAGCAGTGGCATAGACTTGAGTCTGTTGCAAATACACATGCAGAAGCACAGCAGCAGCAGCCCCTAACATTATTTCCCTCTTGTACAGTTTTAGTCGCTGTATTTCAATAGGATTTGGGACACAAGGGAAAACCTACACTAAGTGTACACAATTGCTTTATAGCTTGTTGAATAGCTTTACCATCTTGGATTTGTTAATTAGCATACAATTCAGTTGCTTATGTTATAATTAGCATGCCATAATGTTTACTGTGTTTGTGCAGCTCTATAAGCTGTATACATCATGTAGAGATGCTTACTGAATACAAATCAGCATGATACTGTGTAGGGTTTACTGAATCCAGCCCATAGTGTTTTGCAGGGGGAAAGCTTATTATTTCTCATGAATCCAACCTGACCTTGGAAACACCACTCAGTGAAGAATGTTTGCTGAAATCTAGTCCAAATAGTACTGTTCACAACTCTTCAACTGTAAAGAGATCAATGGAGTAGATGTTAAAAATTCACCAAATTGTATTATTAACAAATCTTCTAAGCACTTTTGCCATTTTCTTGTTATGGGACATCATCAGAATTAACCCTTTAAAAATCACAAATTCCTCCCATCCAGTTGTGTATACCTGAATCAATTGGATTGATTCATCCATTTAGGTCAGTCTCTGATTTAAAACATATGCCCAAATAATTGCTGTTCAAAACGAAATTTATAAATCAGCTAAGGTAATATATCAGATCCACACTAAAAAACTAATTTGATCACCTTATATGAACAAATATTTCTATATACATGCATAAAATTACCGTAGATTTCCCCAGTGCAAGGAAAATGGTAATAATAAATACAGTATAAATAAACTCTACAGAGTATTGGACAACCAAATGTCCTAGTTTGGTATTGTTTCTACCAACATTTTCCTAAGCGCCATAATAGCAGATTTTGTAGAAGTTCCTCCCCTTGCTAATAGCCCCTTACTACCACAAATATACTACTATAGTCTTTTTTCCTCTTTCACTACTGGAGCCCCTCTAGAAATCAATATTATTACTCCCATTTTCCTTTGTCCCTTATATTCTGCTGAATATCCTTCCTGAAATCCTTTCTTTGTCAAACTCACATGCTCATTTCAAGTGTGTCTTCTGCAGCATTGCTATTTGTACTCCACATTTCTTTATATAATTCAGTACTCTTTCCCTTTTGTCTACACTTGTAATGTCATTTACATTGTAAGATAATATGGATGCAGCAGCCATTATGATAAAAACTATTGTTCCCATCTATTATGCATGAGAGTTTTTATGTGTATTTCCAACTTTTGTCTTACATGTACACACTAACGTTTGGCAGGCTAAACTTTTATACAGTTGTTTATTCTCATCTTCATTTGAACCTATGTCACATTTTTAAAACTTTTCCTTTAATGAAAACCCTCAAAAAATTAAATACATTTTCAGAATCCTCCACCCCCTGTTAACTTAGAATAAACACACAAACCAATGTACAGTTTCAACAAATAAAGTTTAACCCTGCAGATAGGAACAATTGTCCCAAATTGACAGCTGTACCCACAGGGATTACCGAATCAAAAATGATGGTTTCCTGTGCTAAAGCAGTTGTTATATCCTGTGTTCTCACTTACACTGATCGTTGTCTTTCCTTACTTTATTTCCCTCCCAGATATAAGAAAACAACTTGTATGCTTTCAGAAAACATCAACTTTTAGCCCTTACAATATGTGCATTGGCATTCTTGAAATAAATCTAAGTAGTACATTGTTCCGTTAACTGTATTAAGGTAAGTAAGGCTGCTGGGAAGGCTACTGTCTCTTATTCAATTGCCATAATTTCAAGCTTTATTTTTCACTGAACTGCTTATCATTGTACTTTTAAATTTTGCATTTCCCTCAGCAAAGAATGCTCAAAACATTCAAGATTAATTACTTGCACCTACAGACAGCTAGTCTCCATAGACAAGTAATAAGTAACAGAAAAAACAGCTAACAACTTTGCAGGTGTATGAAGGAATTTTTGTAAACATCACTCACAGCAGAATGAACAGAATTCCCTTAGCAAACTGCCTTAAGCTGCAGACTTCTTGCTTCCCAATGAGATCATTTGCTAATGGTAACAAACAAGCTAATATCCTTGCAGATGCAAAAAAAATCATTTAATTTTTCATGGCTATCATCATTTTTACATATAACTGCCGACAGCATGTCATTCGCAAAAATGATAGTAAACCATATCTTTATATATATATATATATATATATATATATATATATATATATATATATATATATATATATATATATATATGTATATATATATATATATATATATATATATATATATATATATATATATATATATATATATATATATATATATATATATATATATATATATATATATATATATATATATATATATATATATATATATATATATATATATATATATATATATATATATATATATATATATATATATATATATATATGGGTTCATGTTAGGCATAAACATTTGACAAGAAATAGCACGAAAAGTTAAACTGAAACCTCAAAGCATCGAAATTTCAAATAACCGACACTTACTTAATCGACGACTTCACCGACAATCATTTTGCGACAACGCTACATCCCCACATCCCATATTACAGGTAAAGGGTATTAACATATGTTGAGTGGGGATGTAGTTATACTGTCAGCCTAAGTGAGATAAGTTTATAAATACATCCCCTACCTCACATATGTTATATATATATATATATATATATTGGTGTATATATATATGAAGTATATATATATATATATATATATGCTTTGAGGTTTCGTTATTTATATATGCAGGACTATATATATATATATATATATATATATATATATATATGAATATATATATATATTATATATATATATATATATATATTATTTTATATATATATATATATATATATACACACACATACATTCATATGTATGGCAAATATATTGGAAATAAAAGTACCAGCTAGTGGTTATAGCAATTAAGCTTCTTTAAGACCAGCAAGTCATAAAATTAAGAATTAGATCTGTAAATCTATAAACCATTTGCCCCAACACCTTTGCAAGAAACCAGCCATTTAAAACTAATGTCATGTATGATTTCCCTTCTCCAGACATCACGATAATGAGTATGATTCCTCTGGATAAAATCCAGTCACATAATTGCTTCTCTTATGGTACACTTTTTTATCCAGTTCCACAATCATTTCACAAAGAAAAGCAAGGGAGGGATCATATGTCAAGGGGGGCAAGGCAGAGTGGTGGCAACAGCAGACAGATATTAAAACAGAAAGGTAGGAAGCTCAGAAGGAACAAACTGTTTTTAGGGAGGCTAACATACAAGGACCAGATAGGCTGCTTCCCTGATTCCTTAGATATTTAGCCAGTGTGTTGTTTGACCACCTGATGGAGATCTTCAACAAACATAGCTTCTTTCTGCAGAAGTACCAGAAGACTGCAGGACTGCAGCCACAGTACCAGTTTACAACATGAGGAGCAGGAAGAACTCTGGAGAACTATATGCCTGTTATCTTAACAGCAGTAACAGAAATGTCATGGAGAGGAATGTTGAGGGAAAGGCTGGTAGCATTTGTAGAGTAGAATAAACTCCAGGACAGTAGCAAATATGGGCTCTTAGCCCTTGTTACAGGTGAACTTGACAGGAGATTACTACTAGGCATATTCTACCTAGATTTCAGTAAGGCCTATGATTCTGTCTTATACAGGATATTGATGAGAAAACTGTGAGATGTTAGGGTTGACCAGGACTGAGAAACTGGATAGCTGTCTGGTTGGTCAGTAGTCACAGAGGGTTGTGATGAGAAGACAATGTCAGAAAATTTGAAGTGACTAGTGGAGTGCCAAAATGGAACTGTCTTTGGGCCAGTACTCTTCAATGTGTTTGTCTCAGATATGTTTGATTGCCTGTGTGAACATTGGCTCTTGGTGGTGATGACTGTTGATGTGACACCCTGAACTGATATACAATATGGGAAAAGGAGGGTCAGTGCTGATAGCTGATGGAGGAAAGAAAAGGATAAACCTCTTTACTGAAGAAAAAATGATAGGTGCAGCAGTGGAGGATAGGGACGAGTCTAGTGAAGGCTTTGGAAAGGCTGAAGAAGTGGGCAGATAGGTTGTTGTTGATGCTCAGTGTAAACAAATACAAAATGCTATGCCTGAGCCACAACTCTGGTGTGATGTATCAGCTAGGAGGATTACACCTGATTGCAACATAACAGGAAGAGAAAGAATCTTTGAGAGTTGAATATGGCTGGACCAATAGGAGAAAAACAAAATGGCAGAAGCACCAGAAAACAAAATGCTGGGGTTATATTCTCAGGTGGATAAATTCAGGAAACAAAGAGGTAATGGTTCTACCCAGAGTACTGCCTGTAGTTCTGGAGGCCATATATGGAAAATGACATCATTCTGCTGGAAGGAAGGTATAGAAGAGCTAGTAGAAAGATCTATGGGAAATAGGAGAAGGAGGAGGAACTAAAACTCATCTTCACTTTACATTGGAAGAGAAAGGATGGGCATGATACTGGTACACAGGATCATCAGGAAGACATGAAGGGGTCATTCTAAACATGAAGGGCAGATAGGGAATAAGGGAGCACAAGCTGTAGATTGTAGGTATTAACTACACCCTGGTAGTCTGAAAGCACTTTTTCCCAGAGAAGTTTGTAGACTCATGGAATGTACTAGCAGAGTAAATAGGGGAGTGGAAATCTGGCAGAAGCAATCAAGAAGGCATAGGACAGATGTAAAAGGATAAGGGGAAGGTAGGGATGGAGAGAAGGCAGACTGTTAGGCATACTAGACAGGATTATTGCCTCCTTCTGCCATCAAGATAATGCAGCATTTAACTTGTACCATGTCTCTGTATGGATCAAAAAAAAAAAAAACAGCTGCAACTTTATTCTGAATTCCTCTATTGCCAGTGCAAGCTCTTATAGTCATCCTCGATGTCTCTTTACAATGTTTGCAAACAGCCACTTCCAGAAGCCATCATCAATTTTCTCTCATCTTGTTTACTAAAAACTTCAGATTCAAATATTCTGTCTCCCTGGTTTCACTTATCTCAGTCCATTCAAACAAATGTTCCATTTTTTCACCTTCCATCTCTTTTGCTATTGTCACTGCCAGCACCTAAACCTTCAAGCACTGCACTTCCAATTTCTTGGACCTCATCCATTCCCTCACACTCATGATCTAATATCAGAAACATAGGCATTGGTAAATTTGTGACTTTCTCCTTCTTGATCACAGCCTTCTTACTGACCCTTGGCATTAGGATCCACTTCAAAAAACATAGGAATTTTCCTAGTGTCCTGGCAAAATTCTCTTCATTTATGTAAGTGCCATCTTGAGTCTTCCTTGAAAGTAGGCCACAAGCTCTACGGGATTAACCTGTGCAACAAAAGAAAAATAAATAAACAGTCATTACATAGTCATTTGTTTTATCAGACTTGGGAAAACAGTTCAACACATCAGTTCCCCATGTATTTTACAGCTCTTTTACTAAACAAAATGTAGTTATCACTTTATGGTAGTAAAGAACACTGTCAGTTACAATTATAAGTTATACATATATAGTTTTATTCTACATATTTCTAAATATTATAATTTTAACACAGCATAATAGTACTAAACAACACCTGTGCAAGGTTTATGGGCATAATGTCAGAAGAATCATGTGACTGTACTTTCACAGAAGTACAGATGATACCTTTATGACTGACAGCATGTTGCAAAGCATCCTCTACAAGACTAATAATTGATGAGGGAGGAAACAATTTTCAGCAAGTAGATTTGTTGGGAGACAATCACCATGTGACTCCACACCTCCTACTTATTTATTCTAAGTATGATATGCAACCTTGAAAATGGGTGCAAGACCAGAACTCCATGTACAAAGTATGTTGTCCTTTCTCTGAGGCAACACAGCCTCAGGGCTAGAATAAGTAAGGTGGGTTAGGGGACACATCTCCCTCACATGGGGGCTTGTCCCTTTCAAAAACACTTGCTATACACCTGTCATGTCACTCATAGCATTTCTTCTTTGTAAATTCATGCTGTGCAGTGCATGTCAGAAGCACAGAACTAACTGTAAGGGAGTTGATATTAGATTATACTCATGCTGGACTTGTTTCTGCACATCCTATTAGTTATTCTTCTGAGCAGTCACTAGATTGCACTGTATTTACTTGTGTATTACTCTGCCTTTGCCATCCTGACCACACCAGGCCAGACATGAGTGACTGCAATATAAACCACTTCAAAACATAGTTTATTGTTACATTAAACAATGGCAAAGGCTTTCCTTTGTGGATAAAATGGAGAACATCGACATCTGTGCTGTGACAGAGACCTGGTTCAGAGCTCCAGAGAGCACCCCTGCATTACCAGGCTATAATTCATACCACACCTTTCGGCCACCTAATCCGGACTGAAACACTAAAGACGGAGGGATGTCCATATTCATTAAAGATATCCACACCTCCAAGCTAGTTGCTCAGCATAATGCATCTGAGATTATCCAAGTTCAACTAACTCTGGGCAAGACCGCAATCCAAATTGTAGCTTGCTACAGAGCCCCCACCATGCCCCAGGATTAACACTCCTCTTTTCTTGATACACTGGAAAATATTAGGGTACAACCCAACACCCTAATAATGGGTGATTTCAACTACCCCACTATTAACTGGGAAAACTACTCATGCAACAACTCTTTTGCTCAACATTTTCTGGAATTCATAAATTCCAGCGCCTTGGATCACCTTATCCACACCCCCACCAGGGGCAGCAATATCCTAGACCTGGTCATCACCAATATGGGCGACCAGTGTTTCACACTAGAGGTCAATTTCTCATTGGTCAGATCCGACCACAAGCTAATCACCCTAGACATCCACCTCCCGCCCCCAACCCCCCATTAGGGAAACAACCATAAAAAATTTCTCCAAAGCCAACTTCACACTTCTTAAGACAGAAGTGGCGAACTTCACAACACCCATGTAGATGGACAATAGAAGTATGACTGCTAAATTCTACACAAATGCACTTTATAAGCACTTATATGAGTGCATGGATCGTGCTATCCCTAACAGAACCATGATGCTCTCCTCCAAAAAAGGAAGCCAATCTGGTGGTCTTCTGCCATAAAAAAATCGACAACAGAAGAAAGAAACTGTTGCAAAAAAGAGTAAAATCCCATGACTGGAGGAACTCCTTGGTCAGCCTCAGTAAGAAGCTGAGATCCCTCATAAAATCCTTCAAAGCTAGTTATGTAAACAAAATCACCACTGATTCTAAAGACAACCACACAGCATTTTATAGCTATGTCAAGAATCTCAATGGCAACACTCAGATCTGCTCTGAGTTACAGCACAATGGCACTAAATATACAGAACCAACTAATATTGCCAACATCCTGGCAGATAGGTTCAGTGCTAACTTTACCCCCCTCTCACCCCCTAAAGGGCCCATCTCTATACCGGAAGAATACAAAGTTCCTGTAATCATGGCTGCACAGGTAAAAACCTCACTCTCCAAAGCCAAGAACACAGCCACCATGGGACCTGACAACATCCCAGGCTGCCTTCTACATGAACTACAGAATGAACTGGCACCCCACCTAAGTACCATGTTCAGTCATAGCCTCACCTCTGGATTTGTGCCCATTGAATGCCGCAATGTGATGGTTATCCCACTCCACAAAGAAGGAGCCACAACAGACTCCGGTAACTAACTCCCCAGTAGCCTGATGAGCCTGGTATGCAAGGCCATGGAACATATTATCGTGGAACTCATAAACAAACACATTAGAGATCTCCAAACTCTGGACCCCACACAGTTTGGGTTTGTAAAAGGCAGATCGTGTCTCCTAAACCTGATAGACATCTTTGAAGCAGTCACCAAAGCCATACATGAGGGTAGGGTGGTTCACACAGCCTATCTAGATCTTGCCAAGGCATTCAACACCATCCCCCACTCTGGAATTAGAGATACATTCACTAAACTAGGTATAAATCCCTATGTCACAAGATGGGTTGCCAACTGGCTTACTGACAGAACCCACACTGTGAAAGTAGCAGACTCCAAATCAGACTTCAGACCAGTGACAAGTGGAGTACCACAGGGTTCAGTCCTGGGTCCTCTCCTGTTTGGTATCTACTTCTCTGAAGTACAGGCTAACACAGAAGGTCTTTGGCTAACCAAGTTCACAGATGACTGCAAACTAGGAGCCATAATCGAAACTCCTAACGATGTGGACATCCTACAAAAGGGCCTCACTGAGACAGATGCCTGGTGTCAAAGCCATGGCTTCAAGCTCAGTGCCAAAAAGTGCATTGTCATCCCCTTTGGTAAGAACTCTGTACCCATAAACTACCACATAGGCGGTAGTCTACGTAACATCGAATGTGTGATAAGAGACCTTGGGACACAGGTGGACAGTAGTCTCTCCTTTGATAATCACATCACCACAGTGGTCAGGAAATCCTTCTACATGGCACACCTCATCGCAAAAGGTTTCTCATCCAGAAAAAAAGAGGTCATTGTTCCCCTCTACTCATCACTCATTAGACCCATTATAGAGTACAACTCCCCTTTTGGTATGTACCTCACAAGACATCTACAACAACAGGAAAGGCCGCAGAAATACCTCACAAAGAGGATTACTGGCCTCAAACAGATGCTATACGCAGACCGTCTCAAAAAACTCCAGCTTTACTCCGTCACATATCGCCTACTCAGAGGTGATCTCTGCCTAACATACAAAGCTATGTCATACCCAGAGCTGTTGGACATGCTCCACTTAAAGAAATCCCAATCCCTCTGAGCTACATGCTCTAGGGACGTAAATATTGTCACTACAATAAACAGAATATGCTGTAGGGATAGATTCCTGTCCCAGAGACTTCCCATACTCTGAAACAGACTACCTATCTATATCAAACAGAGCTCCTCATTAGCACTCTTCAAGAAAAATCTTGATTGGATGGGAAATAGGAAATTCACCCTGGGGATCACTTCTGTGGCTCTGCTTGACAGGGGCACAGGAAAATAATTTTCTTGGGTGGTGAAAGCCAGGGCACCTTTTTGGCTAGGCTTATATAGGCCCTAGGGCCAATAGCGTAGTACCTACCTATGAACCTATATAACTGTATGATTTGAGCTAATTCATTCATTCCTTATTCCATTTCAGCTTATAATCCTGACAGTTTTATCTGCTTTCTCCGATTTAATTAAAAAAAAAACATAAAATTAAGGCTTGTGACTGCCCAAGGCACTGAAGGTATGACTGATGGTTTTGCCAATATACTATTTTAAAAGTATTACTTTGTAGGAGGCTACCAGGGCTGCCCTGAAAACTAGATTAAAACATGCTATCTATTAGCTTAGCAACAGCATCTACTCTCCACTGTTTCCTAAAGTGTGTAGATCAACAGGCTGCCATAGTTTAAACACTTTTGCATCACTGTATTTGTTTGCAGCCCACCTGCAAGGCAAACCTTTGTGTAGGTTTTTCAGTAGTAAAGCACTACTGAGACCAGCATTCCTTTGCATGCTGTGATCTTGGGGCTGTACTTTTCCCATATTACCTGCTTGCTTTGTTCTGCATGTGGTTTATGGAACAAAGACACTCACTTTCTTGACAAAAGCAAGCTTGTCTCTTTTTTGTGGTCTTTTTATTTATTAAACAGTACAGTGACTAATTTGGTAGTCTACTCTGACCACTTATGGCGATTTGCCATAAACAGCACAGGGCACTTTCCAATATCTTACTTGCATGCCTTTTGAGGAAATTATTGTAGTCTGCCTTTTTTCCATTGCTGTGATTCCACAATAGCAGACTTGTAAATGCACAAGCTGGCTGACTGACTTCTGCTCACAAGAGGTATTTCCTGCTTATGTCCCCTACCACCCACAATTCTCCAGCCACCCACCTGTTTGCTTACTTTTAAACTATCTTATCCACATCCAGTTTAAACATAATTGTGCCTTCCCCTCAAAGGTACAATAACAGACCTCTTCTAATATTGGAGTATAACTCTAACACACTCTAGATTCACCCTCTCACCAACTAGTACTGCAATACTACAGCAAATGAATAAAACAAATCTCCAACTTAGTGAATATCAGGCTAAAATCATATCCTAGCAGTACAGATTTGTATTACTTAGTACAGTGTCTTAACATGTTATGTTTTTATTCAATATGCAACACAACCTAGAATAAAATACATTCTCTCTACTCTACTGCAACAAATATCAAAAGACCATTCACTATTCAACCTGGTGATAACTTACAAGACATGCTTATTTCTTCTCAGTTACTAAGTTGTTGAACTGTAATTACTTTTATTTATTAGCAATGGAACATCTGACTGGGCCATGATAGGCCCCTTTACAGTGGAGACCTGGGAAGAAAGGCTCCATGACTCAGGAATGGGATCCATTCCTGTCATGGTATTAGAAACCCAAAACATTTGGGGGGGGGACTATTCCCACTGCAACAGAGGAGCCAAAGGTAATCATGTCCCATGGATTACAACATATGTGTGTGTTCATTAAGAACACAAATGAGGCATGAAATCACAGGAAAAGGAAATGTTAGTTAATATAAGATACAAGGAGTCAAATCAATGTAGCTAAAGCCCAGTACTTCAGAAACCTGCATACCTAAAATCTTACCAATTAAAACATTTAGCTCCATCAAAATATTTCCTAAATTAAATATGCTGCTACTTTAATCCCAGCAATGATTAATGCTATGCAAACTATTTCGAAATTGCCCCTAAAATAAACACCTGCTTTAACATATATTCTCCTGTTATTCCCTCTCCCCCTATATACAATGTAATATTTCCGTTTTATTTTAAAGAAGTAAGCAAAGAACTACACAACAGATTCTGAGTATTCAGATCATAATTACAACCCTCGGTCTCATAATGTACACACAAAGATTCTTAATATAGATGCAGAAGTCATTAATAGCATGAGACTAGAATAGCAGCACTTTTCTTCTGCTCTGCTACTACATATATTTCTGACAGGAAATGTTATTTCTAAATAATCCTAAACAGCTCAATTAAGTCAATTACAATAAACTTTAGTGTCCTAAAGCATTATATCAATAAAATTCTTAAACTCCAACAATTTTCCTGCCAAAATATTTGAGAGAAAATTTCTTGACTGTATCCTGCAGCACCATGAGTTATACAAAGGAAGCATTTAAAAGCTCTGTGTTCAAAAAATAGCTTCAGTCATTACTGACCAATATTCAAGAATTGTCTTTGAAAATAGATAGACTGGACACCAAAATAGATGACTTTAAGAAAAACTGTTCTAAACAAATGGAACAAATTAATGAAGCTCTGCAGTTTCAGAGAAACCAGATTTTCAGCACTGAAGACTCCTTGAATGATATGGAAGGAAGACTAAGTGAAGGGGAGAACAATATTAAATTCCTGTTAAAACAGAACAACTCTTTAGTAGCCAAAATAGATGACCTTAAGAACAGGTCCCATAGGAGCAACATTCATATTTTTGGTCTTACAGAAGGAACAGAATGTAACAATATGGTTAATTTCTTGTCTACCTCGCATCCTGAAACTTTAGATTTGCCTGAAGCTATTTATTTTGGTATAGAGAGTGCACACGGATCTCTGGTTAATCTTTTATCAAAATCCAGTACTTCCCCAGGGTTCATTGTAGTTAAATTTATTTCATCTCAGGATAAAGAACTGGTACTCAAAACTGCCAGGGCTAAGTCACCACTTAAAGCAGAAGGAAATATTAATTTTGATAATGACTACTCAGCAATGTCTAAAAGGAAACAATTCCTTCCATTTATAAGAGAACTTAAGGAAAAAAGCAGATACAAGTACATTTACTGTTCCTGGCCAGGCTGAATAATTTCCTTTCTAGCAGGTTAAATTCTCTGAAGATCTTGACCTTGGATTGTCATATCTACAAACAAACAACATTTTTGAACAAACAGAGGATATGGACTGGTCCATTATAATCTTAAAAGACAAATGAGGAAAAAAAGAAATTAAGGGGAAATAAATATTACTTTTTCTCTTTTCTTTATTTACAAAGGAAATAAGATGTTAACAATTTTTTTAATGCAAACAAGCTTAGTTTTACTTCTTTACATGCTCAACTATAACATAAATAGGAAGAGGAAAATCAACAGGCAGTCTACTAATGTAAGGCAATTGAATTCCTTTTTTTCAGTTTTATGCTTGTCTAATTTACAGATAATTAATCATTTTTAATAAGTTGTGACAAATAGTATTTGTTTCCCTTAAATTAAGTCTACATCATTTATACTAGTATATGATCTGAAGGGTTGCATACAGAATTGCTTACTCAGGAACTAATGCATACTTTGTATTTGAAGTGGAAAATGGTTGCATGTATAACACATAGCTGGATTTAAAGGTGTTTAATTCATATAAATAGAAATCAGGACCCTTACACATCCTAAACAATTTAAGACAGCCATCAAAGAGCACTTTAAAAGTCACGGGTCCTGCCACTGCACTCTCCCTCCTTAACATCCCCTACTTCCTATACCTTAATCTACTTTCTGCCCTAAACTCACTGTTCTCACTAGCTCTCTCTAATCTTCCTTGACTACTCTTTCTACTGTCTTCTAAAATCTACTAAGCAAATTGCCTCAGAGAAACATTCAGTTGTAATTGTCTTGCCTTCATGCAACTACATCATGATAAAAGTGGGGTTTTGTAACCACTTACCCCAAAAACTATACTTATCTTAATGACATATTTCTTTTTATACATCTTAAAATAGTTATGCTATACTCCTGTTTATTGACACTGTATAACATTGTATTGCTACTTAATGCCTTGTAATAATCCTATAACATTGCTGTTTAATGCTAATTTATAATGAAAATTGTATAATATGTTTAAGCTTTTCTACCCAGGCCTCCACTGAAAAAGGACTCTTCAGCTCAGTCGGACAATCCTGGTCAACAAATGTAAAATAAATAAATAATAAAATAAATAAACTGCAGTTACCTACTGAAGGGAAACACACACACTGTGAGTGGCATCTCATACTTTCTAGTTATAAAAAGGAAAAGACATTAATAGTATTGAATTAAAACTGCTACTTAATTGGTATACTTAAAGAAATGACAGATAAATATCTTCACCTAAGTGTGGAAGCAACTCAATGCAATCATTAACTACAGTAACACTAGAAATGCTGTTTCACTAAAACTAATAGTAAAACCTAAAAGTTGCCTGTCTTCCTAGTGCACAGATATAGATAATATGTTATTATACAATGACTGGCCAGTAATATTCAAAAATTAGCATGCTGATTGGCCAGCCCAACCAGCGTGCCCACTGTAAGAATATACTAACAGAAAAAGGTCCGGTCGCCCAAACTTTTTCCCATTAGTGTATCTCCTGATTTTTTTTTTTACTTTGTTTTTTTTTGCACCAAAAAAAGAAAACAGAAGACCTAAAACGAACGAGGGAGATGGCACAGACAAAAATAACAGGATAATCAGGTACATTCTGCAAAATTAAAGAAACGTACCTTATTATCCTTTTATTTTGTCTGTCCCGGATCTCCCAAACATAAAAAAGTGTCCCGATTTCTTTTTTTTCTTGTTTTTTTTTTATTTTCAATTAAAAAAAAAAAAAAAAACAATGGATCTCTTCCTTTCTCCATTGCTACCTCTGCACAGCACTAATGTACTAAATACGCCTGGAAACACAAGTCCCTTACAGATGCGCAGTACATCACAAATGCCCCCGATATTGGAAAACTGGAGAAGGGCAGTACAGAGGCATTATACAATGACTTTATTTATGAAAAGTAAGTTTTATTTCTTAAATAATGTCATTGTATAATAGGAATAACCCACTGCTGGGTGTGGGCAATGCTGGATTTACCTATGTTTGGCTTCATTTGATCACTCGGGCTTCGCCCTCGTGATCAAACTACACCAACCATGAGTAAATAGTTGCTATGGATGTGTGCTTTAATGTTGTTTAACAGTGGAGAGATTGTGAAGTTTTAAATGGCTTTGAAGTAGTTTCTATTCACAGATGAAATGTTCAGGTTCAGTATGAAAGAAATGGAAACTGTTATAACTGATGAGTTGTCCCTATGTGAGGTGCTTCTGTCGCAGTCAGACAGAAAGCCCCTCTCTCCATAACTTCAGCTTTTTTACTTCGTTTAGAACACATGACACTTTCTCTGGTAAATAGCTAGAGTTCAGTTGGAATCCCCACCTAAACAAGAGAATGGAGCCATTCATGTCCAGAGACTCTGACTGACAGGCAGCTTTAGAAGGTTAATTTGAATAAAAGGTGGAATCTTTTAAATATACATTAGCTCAAATTTCACTGCAACTATAGTTAAGCATACCAACTGGCATTGAAGAATGGAAACAATTATAATGTTACATATATAACTCTTTCGGCTTTTCCCGGTTTGGGGTCACCACAACGGAACTCCGGTCCGTTCATGATTGGCAGTGGAATTTTTACGGTACCGAGTTGCCAGCCCGATACCCAATCTTCAAAGAAGGTACACCCATTGATGCTCGCACCTACCTGCATGTCTTTAGTGTCACTCGACCGTGGGAAGGACATGCAGACTCCACACAGAAGGCGCTCCAGCCGAGAATCGAACAGGAGAACCTCTTGCTGTGAGGTGACACATGTTATTAACATGGATTGGATTTCTGGAAGAGGAATTAAAACAGTTGACCAACATCTAGAACAAGTAATTTAGAACTCAAAAGGCAACATCATTCTAGCAGGAGACTTTAATTGTATAATGTCACCAAGTGATACTAACACAGTAGGTAAAAGGAGAATACAGGCATCTGCAAAAGCAATGTTAAAATTTACTGAACTGTTTCATCTTAGAGACATAAATGAATTTTCAGAACCAAATTCATTATTTTTTACCCATTATTCTCATAGACACAGAATGCAATCCAGAGCTGACAGAGTTTATGTCCTCCATGACCTGACCTACATTAGGCAAAGTCTGAATAGTAATCTGTCCGCTTTCAGATCACAATGCAATTATCTTTGAGCTGTTTTTGAAATCTAATAATAATGTCACAATTAGAAGATTACCATTGTATGTAACTTGTTTAGAAGAATTTAAGGACTGTTGTATTAAAGAAATCATGTCCTTTATAGAAATCAGTAATATAGAAGATACTTCAGAAATACTTCAGAAATGTAGTTATGGGATGCACTAAAAGCATATCTTTTAGAGTCAGTAATTGGTTGCCAAATACAAAAAACAACAGGACAAAGAATTACATGAAATACAAGAAAAATTTGATAAGTTTAAATTAGAAAATCAGACAAATAAAAATAACAATACAGAAGAGATTAATAAACGAAACAACAAAAACTTGGAAATCTTAAACCATAAAACTAAAATCAGCCTTGAGAAGTTTAAAATGATCAACTTCTCTAGTAACCCAAAATCTATGCACAATTTAGCCACAAGAACAAAATTAATCAGTAAGTCCAATCACATAAAAGAAGTCTACTCATATAGGAAGAAAAGAAAAGTAACAGAAATAAAAGATACTCTATAGGAATTCAGGATTATTATTATAAAATCAATCAAAATAATATATTAATAGATACAGAAGAAATAATTAAAATATTTATTAAAAATTATAAAACCTAAACTATCTCATGACCAAATGAAATTAACTGGCAAACCAATCTCTATGTCTGAACTTCAAACTCAGTTTTCTAAACTGAAACCTAATAAAGCACCAGGTAATGATGGGATAATATCTGAACTTTATAAGCTGTTACCCAAAGAAGCCCTAGACATACTACACAAGCTTTTTTTTTTATAGTCAAGGACTTAGGTAAAGTTCCTCCTTCCTGGAAATATGCCCTTATCTCTCCAGTTTTAAAAACTGACAAATATCCTACTGAATGCTCTTCATACAAGTCAATTGCACTTTTAAATGTATATTATAAATTGTTCATAGCAATTCATTCTAACAGAATAAAATATATTTTATCCTCTGGGTTCCTATCAGTTTGTTGAAACCGCAGCAGTTCGAACACCATATGTTCAAACTGTGAAATTCGAAAACTGATTATCACGAAGCCGCGGAACAGCAAATTCTTTCCCAGGGAAAGGATTTGGTTGGTCATTTCTGTGGCTTCGTGATTTTCAGCACTGTGGTGGAAAGTTACGGGTCGGGTTCAGGTAAGTGTGCGATTGTGCGAATGTTAGGGTTAGGGCACGGGTTATGTGAGTTAGGGTTAGGGCATGGGTGAGGTGGGTGTGCGATAATGACAGACTTTAGGGTTAAGGTGGGATAGGTGAGTTAGGGTTAGGGCACGGGTTAGGTGAGTTAGGGTTAGGGCGCAGGTGAGGTGGGTGTGCTATAGTGACAGACTTTAGGGTTAGGGCGGGATAGGTGAGTAAGGGTTAGGGCGCGGGTCAGGTGAGTATGTGATAGTGACGGACCTTAGGGTTAGGGTTTGGGTTAAAGTAAGTGGATAGATAGTAGTGTATGTACAGTTTAGTGTAGGGTTAGATGTAGGATTTTAAGTGTATGTGTATGGATTGCTGTTTTTTTTGGTGTGCTTGTGTTGTGAGTGTGTTTCTTGGAACAGCGATTTTTTTCCCTGGGAAAAAAATTGCTGTTCTAAGCCTTCGATGTTTTTCCACTTCGAGGTTAGATGTTCGAATATATGGTGTTGGAACTTCTGCTATTTCGTCGAAGTGATATAGACCCCTATCCTCCATGGTTGATGAAAATCAAACTGGCATTATCTTAAACAGAAATACTTATGATAATATTAAAATAATAATCACAATAAATTAATATGCAAATAAAACAAAAGAGAACTTAACATTAATGAGTCTTACTATTAATAGTGCTTTTGACTTGGTTAACAGGAAATATCTCTTGCTAGTTTTAGAAAAATATAATTTCTCGAGTAACTTCACACATCTTATTAATCTTCTTTATAATGATTGTTTTTCATGTGTTAAAATATCTACTTTTACTTCGGATTCTATACAAATTTTAAAAGGAGCCAAACAAGGATGTCCTCTTTCACCTCTGCTTTTTACCCTAATTATGGAACTATTTGCTAATTTTCTCAGATCAAATATAGATATAAAAGATATTTACATAAATAAGAATTTAAACTCTAAAATTCAACTGTCTGCTGATGACATTCTTCTGACATTAAATGACAGTGATAATTCTCTATCAGCAGTTTTCTTAAATGGATGTATTTCAAAGAAAATCTGGTTTAACATTTAATGATGACAAAACAAAAATCCTACCTATAAATACAAATAAAAATAGAATCAAAAATAAATTTATTAAATTTACTGTCAAAGAGAAGAAAATGAATTATTTAGGAATAATTTTAATAGATAACATTAAAGGTATAATAAATTATAATTGTACTAACAGTGTAAAAATTACAAAGAATTTAATAGACAAACAGAACACAATTTTCTTCATGATGGAAGAGAGGTTATCTATAATCAAAATGATTATTTTACCAAAAATCGTATATATTATACAATCACTAACATTACCTCCCACAAAAGGTTACATTAAAGACTTTAACACTTTAATTTTGAGATTTCTCTGGTATCCCAATAAACCAAGAATTGCTTTAAACCATCATATGAGAGAGTAGGCAGCAGGAGGGATAGGGCTACCAATCTAGAATTATATTCATTATCATCAATTATAAAAATATGTCTTTGTATTAATAACACTTATACAATTAGGTGGAAAGAGTTTTTAGGAAATCTTTTTATAAACTCTAAACATAATAGATATTCTAATAATTATTTCATAATAAATAACAGTCTACACTGGTTATTAAAGGATTACCTTATAGAAAAAAAAGTCACCAAATAGTGACTGCTATTTCATTTCTACTATATAAAGCACTTTTAAAATTTTTATGTATAGAAACCTGGCATATAAAGCATGGATCTTCCTTATATTTCCTAAGGCATATACCCAAAATAACATCTCCACCTCAAAGTTAGAAACAATGATCACATTTAAAGAGAAAAATCTGCTATATTGGTTTCAATTAATGAAAGACGAAAAGCTACATTCTGTTGATTATATTAAGAACAAATATAATTTAGATAAAGACATGTGGCTAGATGTACAATCCCCTGCAGACAACATGTAGAAGGGGAAATTAAGTTAATGCAATATCTAATACTCTTAATGCAACAAAACACATTAGGACAAGGTCTCCTAAATAAATTATATAGAGTTGTGAGGAGACAAACAAAAAGTTGCAATGACAATTATTGGAACTATTTTGCCCAAATTAATAACAGGTTCTCCAGTTCAATTCTCAGATGGAGCATCTTCTGTGCAGACTCTGAATGTCCTCCTTGGAGTCGAGTGAGTTTTAAAGACATGCAGATAGGTGCGCGCGCATGCGTGTGTGTGTGTGTGTGTGTGTGTGTGTGTGTGTGTGTGTGTGTGTGTGTGTGTGTGTGTGTGTGTGTGCGTGTGTGCATGAGCCTTCTGTGAAGGTTGGGCATGTGGCTGGCAACTTGACATTGTAAAAACTCCACTACCAATCAACCTGTGAACTGGTGATCTGCTGTGGCAACCCCTAATGGGAGAAGCTGAAATACACTGCTAATAATAGATCTCTGAGTGAAGCAGATAAAAAATTAATTCTAATATCTTCTAACCATACAACTTCATCTCTTAGATGGAATTTGCATAAATCTTTCTTCACATCATATAAAATATAATTAATGTTCAAGCAGAAACAAGTTTTTGGAGATGTAAACAAGAACTTAAAGTGGACTGGAAGCACATGTTTATTGACTGTGCTGTCTTAACACCTTATTGGAATAACATTAATCTTTTTTATAGGCTTTTTTGGAGATAAATTTGTATAAATCACTAATCATTTTTAACACTCCTATTCCTATATGTGTTAAAAAATGAAATATTGCATTTGTGGTCTATACTATCTATAGTGAGAAAGGTTATAACTCAGAATTGGAAGAATGAATCTACAACCTCTTTCAAAGAATTTATAAATATTGCAACTGAAGTCTGTCACCTGGAAGTCATTACAATTAAGTCAAGAACAACTAGGGTAACATCTTGCTACAATGCCTGGACACAACTTTGAGATTTGCTTGACAAGCCAAAATAACTGCATTTTAGATTTAATGTAATGTATAACAACTTGAATGAGTTGATGGTCAGTGGACTGTTGTGTAAATATTTTTTTTTTCTGTGTGAGGTTTAGTTGAATTGTTTTTCATTTCTTATGTTCACAAATCTCTGACTAAAAATATTGTTGTGATTATTTTACAAATTAAAAATCCAATAAAAACTTTTAAAAAACTTTAACATACATCTGCAATTTAACATTAACACCAAAAATCATACCGTCAAACTTTTAACATGAATTAGTCATTTCTCTGCCTAAGGTTTCATCAGTCTGGAGACTACAGGTCAATATGTAATATTTCCCCACCTTGCTAAAACTGTAGAAAAACTGACTTATAATCAAATCTTATAGTGTTTCAAAAAGATGACCACCCATCATATGAGCAACACAGTTTTTGACCTAAATATAATACACAGACTACAATGATCACTGTGACATCACAAAAATACTAAACTATGGAAAAGGGGCTTATAACTAGTGTCTAGACCTAAAAACACTCAGTTGTGATCTACTGATTATGGCTTCTCAGATGCATTTACCTCACAGTCCAAGAGCTATCTTTCCAAAAGATGTTTTATTGTATTGGGGAAAACTTATCATCCAGAAACAAATCTGTTTACTAAGGACGTGACTCAGGATCTTTCCTAGGCTCATTTTATTTATTTATTTATTTATTTTTTTTGTATTTATAAATAGCTTGTCATGTAACTTACCAAATGTAAACATTACCATGTATGTAGATAATGCTGTCTTAACTAAAGAACACAAGCCAACACAACACCTTTCCTCTGCACTACAAAAAAAGTCTTCATATCAGTATAGAACTGGTGTAGTGACACAGTAACAAGTAACAATCAAACAAAAAAAAATCCTCAGTTATAATATCTGGTACAGTCAAAAGATAAACCAGAATTCAAGATGTAGTCAGTAATGAGTCTATTAGAGTCCATTTACCTAACACAAGGGAAGAGAGGTACTTTGGCATCTTATTTCAAACCACTTTCTCCTTTCAAACTCATACCAAACTCATAATGACTAAAGTCCTGCTGCAACTTAAAGCAGCCTATAATGCATCTCATCTTCTTACTATAGAAACTTGTTGTGCAACAGCCATCTAGATGTTAATTCTTAGACTACAATATGTCCTGCTTATTACAGCTACTCCATCAGCACACATTAACTTATTACAAACTACTGAAAACAAAATGTTGAGATTCATACAACTTACCAGCAGTAGAGAACATCATTGCCTCATAACAGAGGAAGCTAGATGGCATTCCATTACCGCCAGAGCCAACTCCTTGCCACGCTCTCTAATTTTCAAATTGCTAAGTCAGATTACAGCTATAGCTAGGTCAGTTGGTGTCAAATGCAGTCCCCAGACTGGCATTCCCCTCAACTCAAAGATAAGGACCAAAAAAAAAAATATCGAGCTAGCAAATACATTCATTAAGGAGACACAATATCAGGCAAAGATTATTAAATGAACCCCAATTCTGCACTCATGTCCAGTTGGCAAGTGTCATTTGTGCCCCCTAGTATTCTGTGCCTGGGGGCAGCTGCTCCCTTCCCCTCATCTTAATTACATTAAGACAGATACTGCCCCCCCCCCCGGCAAACAAACCAAGACTGCATAAATCATCATACATCTTTTCTTTTTTAACATCTTTTATATCACAATTGAAGCAGTGAGAAAAGTACACATAAATTAAAAGAAAACAAATCATAGTAATATTTCTAATTGTTTTTATACAAAATCCACATATGCTTTCTTTTTGACAATTATTATTAATTCCAATATTACATAAATTGTCTGCCATCCCTTAAACCTTACTCCTCCTCCTGAACATTATTCGGCATGTATTGCTTCCACAGATTCTATTTATTTATATGTAATTTGCTCCTTTGTTTTCTTAAAGATCCCACCTCAGGTTATTTTATCTCCTTTACAATACTCAGTACTTCAGTTGTATCTGGTTTAAATTCTGATTTCAGTTTCTAGTAATTGCTTTTTTGCAGCCAATAGCATTAAACTTAGTAAAGCCTTATTATAGTTAGGCAATTCAGATACTGAGTTCCAGCTCAAAAGAATCATTTTGTTATTTACAACCATTTGCTCCTCCAACATTTCTGACAAAGTACTCTGTAGTGACTTTTTAAAATATGTCAACTCATTATACTCTCAAAAGACATGGTCCTGACTACTTCTCCATCATGTCTCCCAACATTTGCCATTTATCTGAGGATAAATTCACTAAAGTCTGCTTAAGGTATAAAAATACCTATGCAAACACTTCCAGGCAAAAGTCCTAAATGTTTTGGAAGTTGTTTCATACTTGGGAGCCACACAGATGATTGTTCCTTTACAGACTGCTTTCTAATCTCGCTTCCTAATCTTTTTTAATCTCCTTTGACTGATAGTATAGTTATCATTCAATATTTTATATGCCCTACCAATTATCCATTTTAACAGCAGCTTCTGTTTTAGACTCAACTGAAAACTCTAACAGAGCTGGTGTTTCACTTTTAGAGGTTCATCTGTATTATGAAGAAGTCCTACAAAGTTCCTAGAAGAAAATATTGTATTCATTTGTTGATTGGGTAAATCGACTAGGCACAGTGTCACCCAGTAACACTATATAAGTGACTTGCTCAGGGTAACACAGTAGGCAAATATCAGTTTAGGGAATAACATAATGATCTACAGGATGAAGCTTGCTAGCAGCTCATAGCCTTAACCCGCTGTGTTAACCTGACAGATGCTGATCCCTTGAAAATCAATAAAACATTCAGTTCCAATATGATAACAACTGCCCACAAAACCAGAGACAAAAGTGTACTCCAGCCATACTTCAGTGACTGCTAATATATCAATGCACAAATCAACCACATGTGACCAAAAACACAAAGAAATCCAATACAATTTATATATTTACTTACTTAAAAATATGTTTAATTAAATTAAAGTGTATAGCAACCATAAAGGTGTTTTGAGTGTGAGAAATGCAGAATTTACTCCTAATAACAAGGTTTATCCTCAATGTATAATGACAGAGATTGGGTAATAGTTGATTTCATCACTCTGACAACATTAATACCTTGTGTTTTGTCCACAGAATTAAATATCACCATGGTGTTTGAAAAAAGCATTACAAATTCCCTATTATTATAGACTGCTTAATCACTTAGGCAATATCAACCACTTCTGAGATTCATGACCTTGACGTGATAGGGGAGTACATGTCTTTGTGATCCTTAAAGCTATTTTTTCTGGAGTTTTGTATTCCTGCTATAGTCACCTTCAGAAAAATGGTCTATAAGAAGACATGTGATAAAAGACAAAATGCAAAAATGTAACACTCCCGTAACAGTTTCCTTAAATAGTATGATAACTTTGTCTAGAACACTCCTGAAGACAGGCCTTGGACAGGTCTTCACTAATAAGCACCTACTGGTTGAGTGATCCAGTTGGTCTCAGTCTAAAAAACTGCATGAAGCCTCCTTCATTGTTTATCAAATTGCTGGCAAGAGTTGGGCAGTTTAAGGTACACTAGTCTCTGGTAATGGAAAATGACAACTGGGATGTGGAATACTACTTCACCACTGAAGAAAGACCAGAGCTTGTGCAGAATGTTAAAATCACCCAGCTGCATATATCTAGTCTTACCTCAGCAAACAGCATTGGTTCTGGGTCCAGGCTTCTCATTCAGGAATGCACTTTCTTCTACTGTGCAGAACAGGTTCCAGGCAAGTGTAAGGACACCAAGGATGTTTTGTGTCTCCCCTCTTGTTAATGATTCTCATGGATAGGATTTCAAGATACAGTTAAGGTTTGGAAGCATTTATTCTGAGAATGTGAGGGTTGCATCCCTTTTGTAGAAAATGTTATTATCCTCTTAGCCTTGTGTAATGGGGATCTTCAGTGTGCATGGAGAGCTCTGCCACTAAGTGTGAAAAGAGTGGGAAAAAATCATCTTCCTCAAATCAGAGGTCATTGTTCTTTCCCACAGGAGGATTGCTGTCCATAGTTGAGAGGGGAGCAGCAATGCCATGTGGGGAAGTTTAAGTACCTTGGGATCTCATTCACAATTAAAAGGGAATAAAAACTGAGCACTGCATTAATACAGTTGTAATACTACAGGAATTGTTCCAAACTGTGGTGTTAAAGTGAGGCCTGAGTCACAGGAAATATATTTTTTTATTTTGCATCTTCATTTTCAGCTGTGGGTTTGTCCTTTTTGTAGTGACCAAATGAAAGAGAATGCAGCTACAAGAGATGGAAATAGGCTTCGTCCTCAAGGTTAAGTGCTAAGCACAGTCTCCATGGAAGAATAATGAGCTCAGCAAACTGTGACTATGTCAGAACAGAGATACTGCTCTTTTAGACTGACAGGAGTCAGTCAGTGTGGTCTGGGAATCTAGTGAGATTTCTCCTTGAGCACCTCCAGCCAGTGTACAAGACACTGACTCAGGATACACTGAACATATAAGCCCTGATTCCAAAAGACTTGCTCTCAGTGTAAGTGACCACTTATCATACCTCTCAACCTGTTACAGCAACAAATCTGAACAAAGGCACAAATAATGGGTGGGGGACAAAGACCCCAAAATAGGGACAAGCTCTTACAAACTTAGAAAGTTGATAAAATAACAGGTTTTGCATTAGCATTAATTTTCTGAAGGATATGAAATCTGTAAATCAAATGTGTGACATTATTTTCTGACTTCAGTCCTTGATGATTATTAAGTGATTTGCCAGAAAAACACAATTTTATGAGACACAGACCAAAAATATGAGGCAAAAATCTGGACATTCTGTAAAAATATGGACAATTGAGAGGTATGCCACTTACACTGAGAGCAGGTGTCTTGTAATCTGGTCCCCTCAGTAAGCCTGTTTATAGATTAGGCCTTACACCAAAGTAAGTTATTTACACTAACACCAGGTATTTTGCAATCAGGGCATACTTACACTGAGAGTAACTCTTTTGAAATCTGCCCCATTGTGTCTCTCATTTTGCCTAGAAACCTTGGACTGTCTTTGAATCCCAGTGAATCTACCTGATTAAGCTGCAGGTTACTGCATGGGATAGGGAAGTCTGGTCTATCCTGCTCAGCTTGGCTACTACCACAATCCTTATCAGGACAAGGTTCAGAAAATGGCTGGATTCACTGCAGAGATCAAACCTTGTCAAGGTGACAAAAGATTGCAAGCAATCTACTTATACACTGTTTGCTTATATCATCCTTTTTTAACAGAGTGTGGCTAGATCACTACTTCTGCAAATATACTTCACTATTGCAATGCTTATTAGTGAGGAAGTAAGCATACTTCTCAACCACTCCACATTTGGTGGAATGTTATAATTTTACTTCCCAAGTCTGTGTCCTCTCCTCTGTACTGCTTTGACATGAGACAACTATTTTTTTCTCTCTTTCATTGGCTCTATTGAGGAGCGAATGAGAGAAAGGGAGACTTCTGGAGCTTCTCATAGTCAGAACAGACCACTACTGGACAACCACTCTAGCACTGTGAGGTCTTTTGTAAATAGACTGAAAATACATCATCAACTAATTTGTAATGTGTATCTGATAATGAGTGCATTTGGACAGAGTGTGTATGGTGAGGGTCAGAGCACAGCAGAGAGCATAGATATTGGAGAATGTTCCTGATTTTGGCTAATATTTTCATTCTTTCTCTCCCTCCCTTCCTCTGCTAAACCACTGATGATTACAACCATTCAATAATGACAATTAAGTGATTCATTCTTCATATTGTTTGGAAAAGGAATGTTGATGCAGCACCTATTGTTCTATTAAATATTTAAGCAAATTAGAGTAATGTTTCAAAATTGTTACTTTTTTGGTTCTTTGTCACTCTATTATTTTTTACTTTGTCTGGAATTCTTGTTGCTCAGGCTGCTGCAGGGAGACTGACCTACTGCCAGCTGTGATATTGAGAAAAGATAAGAGTTTATTCTCATTTATCATCTGCACTTTTGATTTAATATCTCTGTAATCTGTACAACTGCTTGTTACTCTCCTTTTTGTTGTGTGATATAGCTGAATATCTGTTAGTGTTGACCTCAGTTTGTAGCGAAATCCTTTGTCTAGAGTCCGATCTGTTTTCTTAGTGAGAGAAAGTCAACAGAACTGGTTTAATCTAACCAAGGCATTCCTGCAACTGTTATTGTTTGGATAATTGGTCTGGTTTCTGTTCTGTGCCTTAAATAGCCAGTGTTTTAAATCAGATATACCTGTTGCTCAGGCTGCTATCTGATTTAAAACGCTGGCTATTTAAGGCACAGAACAGAAACCAGACCAATTATCCAAACAATAGCAGTTGTACGAATG
The DNA here is from genome assembly GCF_019279795.1 of Protopterus annectens. Classification (NCBI taxonomy): domain Eukaryota; kingdom Metazoa; phylum Chordata; order Ceratodontiformes; family Protopteridae; genus Protopterus; species Protopterus annectens. The sequence continues at coordinate 294,390,539 of NC_056726.1, read as the reverse complement.
CCTTGGTTAGATTAAACCAGTTCTGTTGACTTTCTCTTACTAAGAAAACAGATAGACCTCTAGACAAAGGATTTCACTACAAACTGAGATCAACACTAACAGATATTCAGCTATATCACACAACAAGAAGGAGAGTAACAAGCAGTTGTACAGATTACAGAGCTATTAAATCAAAAGTGCATACAATAAATGAGAATAAACTCTTATCTTTCTCAAAACTGTTGCACAGGCTGCTGCAGAGAAACTGACCTACTGCCAGCTGTGATATTAAGAAAAGATAAGAGTTTATTGTCATTTATTGTCTGCACTTTTGATTTAATATCTCTGTAATCTGTACAACAGTTTTTCCTACCCACCCTTCCAGTTCTTGTTGTGGTCTTTTTGTCTTGGTGGCTTTGAGTTGCCCGCCTGTGGTATAAAATTGATACTGTACACTCCCCCCCCCCCAGTCACATTACATCAGCTCATTCTACTGTTAATAGTGAGAACATAGCAAAGGCCCACCCCTTTAGCTTCTGCATATTGAATTATCCCATTATCTTCTGTCTCTTCACTTTCTACTAAAAAAAAAAAAAAAAAAAACTTTCCTGCCTTTCCTGGAACTAGTGTAGTCCAGATACAGATTTGCTATATCCAGGACTTTTTGTAAGCTTCTGAGCAGTGCTCTTCAATTTTTCCCTTAGATCTGCTAGTTCTCTGCTCTCCTGCACTTTTATTAGCTTATTAGTCTAGCACTTTATCAGACTTCTTGTAGCAATTATTGTAACACACAACAGTGCCAGCACCACTAAACTTTCTACAAGGAAACGGCTCCAGTACTTTTTATTAATGCCCACCCCTCCAGGCATGTCTAAAGGTCAGTTCCCTGTGCTTTCTCCTATTAGCCTGGTGAGCTTGAGCCTCCTGAGGCAATGTAGCAACTGCCTCATGTACACTGACAACCCTCTCCTCTTACCTACTAACACTCAGACTTGCGAGAGATGCACTTATATATCCAAACTGGAAGCCATGCACTCTGCAGCCAAGACCGGACATAGCTAGTCAAGAGGAACAGGTCAACACTTGCACCACAACACATGGAACACATAGCCCTCCAGAACACAAACCAGCACTGCCTTCACATAAAAACACAAACCACGCACCCACCTTCGCGGAGGCTCTCAATAAAAATGTACACAAACAGCAGAGACCTCCAAGGCAGAAATGCACTCGACCACCACAACATAACACTAATCATGAGACACTTAACTCTCCTTAACAGTGTGCCACTCAACCAAAGCTCCTAAGGCAAAACAGCATGCCCAACACACTAGTCATAGGTGATTCAATAGTGAGGCACACTGATCTCCCACTCACTAGGTTGAAGAAGGAGAAAGTAACAGTCAGCTGTCTGTCAGGTGCCAGGATCCACCACATAACACATGCACTCAGGTCCCTGAACAACAGGTACAAATATGACTCTGTCATTGTACATGTGGGCGTGCATGACCTGAGACGTACCTCCTTGGACTACATGAAAAGAGACATGGAGGAGCTCTTGGATTATGTAGCCCAGATTGGTATGACCCTAGCCCTGAGCAGCCTCCTACCATCACCCAGAATGATACCACAGTACAAGCAGAAAATGATTGATTTCAACAATTGGCTAAGTTTCTGGTGTAATTCTAAGAGGATCCAATATCTGTCTGCCTGGGATGACATGATTGACAGACCTAGATGCTTTGCCAGAGATGGCCTGCATCTGTCACCCCTGGGCTTCCGGATACTGGCCAAGGCTCTTGCCACCCCTATAGTGCCTTTTTTAGGTGGTGTTCCAAAGACCAAATTACCACCGTAACAGCTACAAACAAATGCAATCTGAGAGTCATGCTGCTCAATGCTAGAAGTCTAAATCTCAAAATGCACTCACTCAAAGCACTCCTTAAAATGGAGAACATCGACATTTGTGCTGTAACAGAGACCTGGTTCAAGGCAGCAGATAGCACCCCTGCACTACCAGGCTATAACCCATTCCATACCTTTTGGCCCCAGAACTTGGACCGAAGCTCCAAAGGCGGTGGTGTTTCCATATTCATAAAGGATGCGCAAACCTCCAGACTAGTAGCCCAACATGACACATCAGAGATACTTCAGGTGCAGCTAACATTGTGTAAGGCAGCGACTCAGGTTGTAGCCTGCTATAGGTCCCCAACCATGACCCAAGACTCACACTCCACTTTCCTAAGCACCCTGGAGAATATTTGGGTCCAACCTAACACTCTCATACTGGGAGACTTCAACTACCCCTCGATTAACTGGGAAAACTTCTCATGTACCAATACACTTGCCCAACGTTTCCTGGAATTCATTTATTCCAATGCCCTGGACCAGCTCATTTTTACCCCCACTAGAGGTAGCAACATCCTTGACCTGATCATTACTAACATGGGTGACTGTTGCTCTGTACCAATAGTCAACTCCTCCCTGATTAGATCCGACCACAAACTAATCACGTTGGAAATCCACATCCCCCCCCCCCCCCCACACACACACACACAAAGGTAACCATCATGAAAAACTTCTCCAAAGCTAACTTTGGGCTCCTAAAAACAGAGGTGGCTACCTTCACGACACCCATGCAATTGGAGAACAGCTGCATGACCACCGAATCATACACTAATGCCCTGTACGAACACATACACAAATGCATGGATCTCGCCATACCCAATAGAATCAAGATGCTCTCCTCCAAAAAAAGGAAGCCAATCTGGTGGTCCCGTCATAAACAAATTCTACAACAGAAGGAGGAAACTGATGAAAAATAAGGTGAAGTCCCAAGAATGGAAAAACTCCCTTATCAGCCTCAACAAAAAGCTGAGATTCCTCATCAAATCCTATAAAGCTAGCTATGAAAACAGAATTACAGCAGATAGTAAAGACAACCACAAGGCCTTCTAAAGCTATGTAAAGAATCTCCACGGCAATACCCAGATTTGCTCGGAGCTGTTGCACAATGGCACCTCCTATACCGAGCCAACAGATATTGCCAATATACCGGCCGACAGATTCATTGCAAACTTTACCCCTCTCTCCCCAACCAAAGGACCAATCACAATATCAGTAGATTGCCAGGCACACAGTATTACTGCTGCACAGGTTAAAACAGCACTGTCCAAGGCCAAGAATACAGCTTCTATGGGACCTGACAATATCTCTGGCTGTGTTCTATATGAACTACAGAGTGAACTGGCACCTCACCTGTGTGCCCTGTTCAATCACAGCCTCACCTCAGGCTTTGTCCCTACCGAATGGCGCACTGCTACAGTCATCCCTCTCCACAAAGGAGGAGTGACTACAGACTGTGGGAACTATCGTCCCATTAGCCTGACATGTCTGATATGCAAAGCTATGGAACGCATCATCATGGACCTAATAAACAAAGATATAGGGAACCTCCAAACTCTGGATCCCACACAGTTTGGTTTTGTGAAGGGTAGATCATGCCTGCTCAACCTGGTCGACTTCTTTGAGTCAGTCATCAGAGCTGCGGATGAAGGCAAGATGGTTGATACAGCCTACCTTGATCTGGCCAAGGCCTTTGATACCATTCTGTACTCAGGAATCATAGAAAAACTCACTAAGCTAGGCATCAACCTCTATGTCACTAGGTGGGTTGCAAACTGGCTCACAGATAGAACCCACAGTGTGAAAGTGGCTGACTCTAAGTCAGACTGTCGACCAGTCACGAGTGGAGTTGGGTGGCACGATGCCTGGGTAATCTTATGGGCTAGGCTTGTAAAGGCTCCAGGGCCATTAGCTTAGTACACACCTATGAACCTATGAACAAAGCTGAGCAGTATTTTGGTCCATTCCTCATAAGTCTTGGGGTTTTCTGGCAAATCATTGACGTTGTGGATTGCAGTTATTAAATAATAACTGACATTTGATTTACAGACTTCATAACTTTTAAAAAATATTTCTTAATTCAAAGCTTGCTATTCTAACAGCTTTCTAAGATTATAAGAGCAATATTTAAAATCTCTCTCTGACTTTAGATATTTGTGATTCATGAGCTAAGATGTTGGGGGAGGGGTTGCAATGGCAAGTGTAATTCTGACAGCAGCAAGCAGGAATAAATTTCTAGGCCACTATTTATCTATTTGTGCATTTGTCTAATCTCAAGCAAATATCTAAGATGTACACAATCTTATAAGTAGTTGTAATTGTTGTTTGTATGGGTGATTTTTATGCAGAGGGCATAGGTCTCAACTGTCCACGATCTTGCCTCATATTTTCAGTCTGATCCTAATAATATCTGTGGTTTCCTGGCAAAGTGCTGTTGACTGCAATCAACAAATAACCAGAAACATGACTTTTGGAATTCTTATCTTGCAAAAAATGCTTGCTAACACATAAATAAATAAATAAATAAATAAATAAATAAATAAATAAATTGGCAACTTTAAGTATATACGAACAATATTTAAAATTTCTGCCTGATTTTGGGACTTTGTTGATAATTCTTTAACAATGTGGTTGAAATGGCTTGGAGATGACTGCACAGTTTCAACAGCAGCAAGATGAAATATATTTTGGGTCTGTTATTTATGTATTTATTCATCATAAGCAGATATTTAAGGCACACAAAGTCATAAGTGGCTGTAAGTGATGGTCTGTAAAATTAAACTCTGCAAAGCTTGTATGGTGTTATAATTATAATAAGAAGAAAGGGTAAAGGTGTGTAAAACGCTATATACTTTATACAAAAAAATGGAAGACCTGCAGGCAGTATTTTGATCAGGTTACAAAAGAAGTTTTGGAATGCTGCTCTAACTGAATCTACATATTGTATGGAACGAAAATGAGTAAAATCTAATATTTATTTATTTATTTTGAGAAGGGAGGAATCATTAAAAATCGTCAAGATGGGCAAAAAAATTACAGGCTTTGCAGTTTTGTTAAAACTGATTGGAGCTCAGATATGGTTCTAAGCTGATGTGTCTTTTTTATGTTATGGAAAGATTAAAAAACACAGATGCGCATCTGGTGATGTTTCCACATTTACTTGTAATGAGATAAATGCAAAGTTTATGCCGATTTTGCTCATAGGTTCATAGGTAGGTACTAGGCTAAAAAGGTACCCTGGCTTTCGCCACCCAAGAAAATTATTTTCCTGTGCCCCTGTCGAGCAGAGCCACAGAGCTGATCCCTGGGGTGAATTTCCTATTTCCTATCCAATCATCAAGATTTTTCTTGGAGTTCTAATGAGGAGCTTTGCTTGATATAGATAGGTAGTTTGTTCCAGAGTATGGGAAGTCTCTGGGACAGGAATCTATCCCTTCAGCATGTTCTGTTTATTGTGGTGACAAGGTTTAGGTCTCTAGAGCATGTAGCTCGGTGGGAATGGGATTTCTGTAAGTGGAGCATGTCCAACAGCTCTGGGTTTGACATAGCTTTGTATGTTAGGCAGAGATTGACTTTGAGTAGGCGATATGCGATGGAGTAAAGCTGGAGTTTTTTTAGACGGTCTGCATAGGGCATCTGAGACCGGTAATCCTCTTTGTGAGGTATTCCTGTGGCCTTTCCAGTTGTTGTAGATGCCTTGTGTGGAGTGCGGTACATACCACAAGGGGCATTGTACACTATAATGGGTCAAATGACTGACGAGTAGAGGGGAACAATGACCTCTTTTTTTCTGGATGAGAAACCTTTTATGATGAGATGTGCCACGTAGAAGGATTTCCTGACTACTGTGGTGATGTGATTATCAAAGGAGAGACTACTGTCCACCTGTGTCCCAAGGTCTCATTACACTTTTGGTGTTAAGTAGACTACCACCTATATGGTAGCTCATGGGTACAGAGTTTTTACCAAAGGGGACGACAGTGCACTTTTTGGCATTGAGGCCATGGCTTTGACACCAGACATCTGTCTCAGTGAGGCCCTTTTGTAGGATGTTCACATCGTTGGGAGTTTTGATTATGACTCCTAGTTTGCAGTCATCTGCGAATTTAGCCAAAGACCTTCTGTGTTAGCCTGTCTTTCAGAAAAGTAAATACCAAACAGGAGAGGACCCAGGACTGAACCCTGTGTGGTACACCACTTGTCACTAGTCTGAAGTCGGATTTGGAGTCTGCTACTTTCACAGTGTAGATTCTGTCAGTGAGACAGTTGGCAACCCATCTTGTGACATAGGGATTTATACATTGTTTAGTGAGTGCTACCTAAACTATATAGCTACAACTGAAAAATGTAAGATTCAAAGAAACAGGGATGTGTATCTTTTTACAGTCCAGTAAGGATATATATATATATATTTTTTCAGATGGAGCTACGTAGGCGTGTCATTCATTAGTGTCACAAAGATTCGAATTTCATAGACTGTGGTTTGAATCTTTACACATGCGCGCTTTCATCATCAGGGATGCGAATTTACACATATATACTCAAATTCTGTGAACTATGATTTTGAAAACTACGAGATATGGAAGCAAGCCACAGTAGAACTAGTAACTACAGGAACTTGGAGTCTCGTATAAAACAGTACAAACGTTTTTATACAATTATTCATAATAACTTCAGAAGAGCACTCAAGCTTGCTCCCCTACTATACGTCCCCAAAACGCGACAACCATCACTAACACACTTGGACAGGCATTGTAAATATGTGATACACATGGAAGCTACGTTGCTTGAGCGTAATAGTGCATTGAGTTATCTCGAGATTTTAATGTAAGTGGGCGGAGAAACCAATCCAACGTTGATACAACTCAGGTGTAAGGAGTTGAAAGCGAGTGGGTTCCCTTTGCTTTTTGATATTGTTTTACTCTTTTGTTTTAGGCAGAGATCTGAGGAGATAATTGCAGAAGGGGGTGAAAAGCTTTGAAAATGTCGGCCCAGGCGCAGATGCGAGCCATGCTTGACCAGTTGATGGGGACGTCCAGGGACGGTAAGCTACACTTATACCACCATTTAGTGGTAATGGAATGTTGCAGCGAGTTGTGTTTATGTATCTGTGTTGTGTGTATTGTAACAGATTTTTCTTTGTTTCTATAAATTGAATGCAAAATGACAAAGTACACTGACTGGCCTATTGTGTATTGATTGACAGCCGGTGCTTGCTCTAATTCACCAATGCGAAGGAGTATTGGCGATAGTATGCACTTATTGGGGACCTTTGGGTCCAATTGAAAAGGCTTTCGCTAGATGATGGGTTGTGAAACTTGTAGCCTGAAGGGGGCACCTTTGTAAACAAACTTTGTTTCTCGTGAGCTTGGTTGCTGAACGTCTGTTGTCCGCATTTGTGTTTAGTGTGTCAGTGTTGTATGTTAAAACACATCTAGGGAGAGAATTTAAGTATTTAGACACACTTTTAAGCCTGTTTTAATAGGTACACTGTTCGAATGCACACAGTCTTGGATGACATTTAGCTTTATTTTGTGGCCTCTTTTTTTATATATGTCAGAAAAAACGAGTACAGTTTGAAGTTGTTCTTTTTTTGTATTGTAGTTAATTTGTTTCTTTTTTGGGGGGGATGCATTGTAATCATGTTAACTGTATATTGATTTGAGAATTATTGGGTAATGGGTAGTAAAACTTAGTGAAAATCGGTGGACACCTTCCATGGGAATAGGTAGGGTTAATTGTATTGCGTTTGGTTTTCGGGGGTGTCTTGCATTATACAATTATGTAGTTTGTCTTATTGTTACTGCATTCACCCAATGTTGCATTGGTAGTGTTGGCAAGTTGCATGCTATAGGTTCATAGTTAAGTACTAGGCTATCTGCTCGAGGGCATCTATAAGCTTAGCCAGAATGTGTTGGCTTTTGCCGCCCCCTCAGATTAGTTCCCTGTGCCTCGGTCCAGCAGAGACATTAGTTCTCTGTGCCTCTGTCCAGCAGAGCCACTGCAGTGATCCCGGGGTAAATTTTCTGTTTCCCATCCACTCATCAAGGTTTCTCTTGAAGAGTGTTGGTGAGGGGCTCTGCCTAATGTAGATTGGAATCCTGTTCCAAAGCTTGGGGAGTCTCTGGGACAGGAATGTATCCCTCCAGCACGTCCTATTTATCGTTGTGCTGAGGTTTAGATCCCTAGAGCGTGTGGCTCTTGGTGGATTTGCTTTTTTTTTAGGTGGAGCATGTCCATCAATTCTGTGTTGGACATGGCCTTGTATGTCAGGCAGGGATCACCTCTGAGTAAGCGGTATGCAACCGAGTACAGCTGGAGTTTCTTCAGTCGGGCTGCATAGGGTATATGTTTGAGGCCAGAAATCCTCTTGGTGAGGTACTTTTATGGTCTTTCCAGCTGTTGGCAGGAGTCTTGTAAGGTACATCCCAAATGGGGCGTTGTACTCTATGATGGGTCTAATAAGTGATGAGTAGAGGGACACAATAACCTCTCTTGTTCTAGATGCGAACCCTTTTGTGATTAGGTGGGCCACATAGGATTTTCTAACCACCTTGGCAATATGATTATCAAAGGAGAGATTACTATCTACTTGGGTCCCCAGATCCCTTATTACATTTTCTGTGTTTAGGGGACTACCACGTATGTGGTAGTTCACGGCTACTTTCTTTTTTCCAAAGGGGATGACTCTGCTCTTTTTGGCATCTTGCTTGAGGCCATGATTTTAACACCAGGTATCCGTCTCAGTGAGACCCTTCTGGAGGATGTCTGTATCAGCTGGAGAGTCAATTATGGCCCCCAGTTTGCAGTTGCCTGCGAACTTGGTCAGCCGTAGTCCTCCTGTGCTTGCCCGTACCTCTGAGAAGTATATACTGAACAGGAGGGGTACCAGGACTGAGCCCTGGGGGACGCCACTTCTGACTGATTTAGTGTCTGACCTAGAGCCTGCAACTCTCCGTGTGGTTCTATCCGTGAGCCAATTGGCAACCCATCTCGTGACGTAGGGGTTTATGTTCAGGCTGGTGAGCTTGTCTATAATACCAGACTAGGGAATGGTGTTGAAAGCCTTTGCGAGGTCTAGGTAGGCTGTGTGGACCTCCTTTCCCTCGTCTAAAGCCTTGGTAACTGTCTCAAATAAGTCCACCAGGTTTAGGAGGCATGATCTGCCCTTAACAAAGCTGAACTGGGTAAGGTCCAGTGTTTGAAGGTTCCCAATGTCTGAGTTTCATGATGATGTGCTCCATAGCATTGCAGACTAGGCTAGTCAGGCTTATAGGGTGATAGTTCCCAGGGTCCGTTGTGGCTCCACCTTTGTGGAGCAGGATAATGGTTGCTGTGCGCCACTCTATGGGTATGTAGCCTGTAGAGAGGCTGAGTTTGAACAGTGTGTTTAGGTGAGGGGTTAGTTCATTAAGGAGCTCATGTAAGACACAGCCCGGGACACCGTCTGGTCCCATTAAAGCTGTATTTTTGGCTTTGGATAGGGCTGTTTTAACCTGTGTGTCGGTGATTGCCGGGGCACTGTATTCTTCTGGTATGGTTATGAGCTCTTTAGGGGGGTGAGGGGGGGGTGAAGTTTTCACTAAACCTGTCTGCCAGAATGTTGGCATTATCAGTCGATTTAGTGTATTTTGTGCCATTTTGCACTATTTTGCATCAACTTGGAGCAAATCTGGGAGTTTCCACTTAAGTTCTTGACATAGCTAAAGAACGCTTTGTGGTTATATTTGCAGTCCTTGGCAATTTTTCTTTCGAAGCTAGCCTTGGATGATTTTACGAGGGATCGTAGTTTCTTGCTGATATAATCAGGGATGCCTTCCCTTGATATTTTACCCTCTTCTGCACTAGTTTCCTCCTCCTATTGTATAGCTTGTTTATGGCAGGGGTCCACCAGACTGGTTTCCTTTTCTTGGAGGAGTGAGTCTTGGTTTTGCTTGGGATAGCACGATCCGTGCATTCTTGCTGGTGCTCATAGAGTGCCATTGTAAGGGATTCAGAAGTCTTGGTTTTGCTTGGGACAGCACGATCCGTGCATTCTTGCAGGTGCTCATAGAGTGCCATTGTAAGGGATTCAGCAGTCTTGGTTTTGATTGGGATAGCACGATCCGTGCATTCTTGCAGGTGCTCATAGAGTGCCATTGTAAGGGATTCAGCAGCTTGGGCAGTGTTGCCCTTTAGCATGGGGACTGTGAACCTTTCCAGCGTGGTCTTAAGTAATGTGAAGTTTGCTTTTGAAAAGTTTTTCACTGTGGTTTCCTTGATTGGGGGTGGAATGTGGATATCCAGAGTGATTAGTCTATGGTCTGAGTTCAACCAAAAAGGAGCACTAAGCGTTAGTCCTCAGTAATTTTATTACAAAAAGTTAAGCACTCTCGTCAACACTAGTTGACTTCCTCAGAACACTCCAAAAATACAAACATTTAGTTTAAATAATACAAACTCAGTGATAATTAATTAAATCTTCCACCAATGGTTTGATGAAAATAATCCTACTTCATGAATATAAAGCACTGTTCATGAATATTAAGTATACCATTTTGTTAACACAACTTTAAAACAAGTAGTTAATACATTACAATAACATTTTGTTCAACAAATTGTTCTTCACAGTATGAAATTTAGTCATCATATTCCTTAAGTGTATACCCTAAACAAGATACCATAAAAATCATTTTTTTTTTTTTTTTAAACTTTATATATAAATATTAAACCTGTCCTGCTTTTTCTCTTAATATTGGCAGGATGGTTAGATGATAATTTAACCCTGGAAAAAAAATTTTCAGCTGGCCTTAATTGCCATAATAGTTCTTTTTTACTAAGAACATTTTGCCAATCTCCTCCTCTAGCTTCAATATGGACAATGTCAAGAATGGCAAATTTAAAACCACAAAAGTCAGCACATTGTAAACTTTGTTTATTTAAGGCGATAGTTTTCTTATTTTTTATGTCATAGAGATGTTCATAAATCCTGGTTTTAAATAATCTCTCAGCTTTTCCAACATAAAAAGATGTGCAGGTATTACACCTAGCAATATACACCAGTTTACTTGAAAAGCAGTTACCCCTTCTCAAAAACACGGTGTTTTTATTTTTGTTGGCTAGGGAAATAGAGCTTTCCTGTAAAATATAAGAGCAATAGGGACATCTACCACAAGGCCTGCTCCCATTAAAGTTTCCCTGTTCACCTTTATTTTCAGTTCTTCTTTCCAAGGCCGACTTTAAAAGTGGGTCCTATTTTGGTGGAAAATATAGGTTTATCACCTAATGCCTGAAAAACTTCAGAATTGGTTTTAAAGATACTCCAGTTTTTATAAAGTATCTCTTTAACTCCATGATACAAGGGACTATATTGTACAACACGTGCCTGTTAAATCAGTTTTATTCTCACTCTCTTATAAGCTTCATCAGGAGTATTGATTTTTATGAAGTCCTTTACCCAGAAGCGGTGTATACCTTTTACCCCCACTCATCCAATACCCCTTTTAAAATAGTATTTATAAATTCACCAGGGTACCCTCTTTCTAGGAACATATCCTTTAAGTATATAAATTCATGGATTACATCCTTTAAGGATGTCATCCTGGCTACCCTGATAGCCTGATCTTTGATAATAAAAATATCATCCCAAAACCTACTATAAAACAGAATATTAGAAAAAAATTCACTTTTGAAAAAGTACTCTTTCCCATCCTAGCAAGACTAAATTAGCATAAACAGGGGAACAATCAGCCCCCATTGCCACACCCTTCACCTGTTGGAAATACTCTCCCTCAAAATAAATGTAATTATTTTCCAGGATGAGACTAATTTAATATATGAATTAATGAATCTCATCAGAGGGTAGATAAGAACAGGTGAAGAGTACTTCTTCAAAAAAGCTAACTCTTCCTGCTTAGGGATACAGTAAAACAAATCCTGGACATCTATGGTAAGAAAAATACTATTAGGACACCATAAGTCACTTTTTAATTGACCAAGAAAGTCCCAAGAATCCTTTACCAAGTGTGAAGACCGCTCTACAACATGCTTCACTTTTTTATCTGTATATACAGCCAAATTGAGTATTTTGGAACCTCCAGCTGCCACAGTCGGCCTAAAGGGTGGTGGTTTAATATTCTTGTGCACTGTCGGAATACCGAAAATGACAGGAATTTTGTGAATATCATAATCTTATTTAGAAATCCTCTGGTCCATAACATATTCATATAAGAAACTATCTACCCTTTGGTAAGAAATATGTATTTCATTTTTGGAACACTGGGAATAATTTTCAACATTGAACAAAATGGACTGCATAGTATTAGTATAATCCTCTGAGTTATATAATATGATGCCTCCACCTTTATCCAGGGTCGTTTTCTGTTTCTGGTTTCTGTTACTGTACAGATGTCGATATTCTCCATACCGAAGAGTGCCTCAAATGCATGTATTTTGAGGTTTAGACTTCTGGCGTTGAGTAGCATAACCCTCAGTTTTTGGTTACTTGTGCTATTTATGGTGGTGGGTTTGTCTTTTGAGCCTTGCCTAAAAAAGGCACTATGGGGGTGGCAAAAGCCTTGGCCAGTATTCGAAAGCCTAAGGGTGACAGGTGCAAGCCATCTCTTGTGAAGCAACGTTGCTTATCGAGCATGTTATCCCAGGTTGGCAGATACTGGATCCCCTTTGAATGACACCAGAAACTTAGCCAATTGTTGAAATTGATAATTATTTTCTTTATACTGTGGCATCATTCTTGGTGAGGGCAGGATGCTACTCAGGGTCGGGGTCATACCGGCCTGAGCTACGTGATCAGAGAGCTCTTCCATGTCTCTCTTCATGTAGTCCAGGGAGGTACGTCTCAGGTCTTTCACACCAACATGGGCAATGACAGAGTTGTACTTGTTCTGGAGTGACCTGAGTGCTTGTTATGTGGCGGATCCTGGCGCCAGACAGGCAGCTTAACTGTAACCTTCTCCTTGTCCAGCCTAGTTAGTAGGACGTCAGTGTGCCTGACTATAGAGTCACCTATTACTAGTGTGTTGGGTTTGTTATTTTGCCTTGAGGGCTGTGATTGCGTGGCACACTGATTATGTGAAGTATGCACTTCATGGTTTGTGATGGGGTGTGGAGGTTGCTTTGGTGTCTGCTTTGGAGGTCTCTGTTACTTTTGCAGATTTTTATTTAGAGCCTTCGAGTATGTTTTCGTGTATTTATGTGTGTTATTTGTCGGTGTTGGTTTAGTAGGTCTGTGTGAGACTGGTGGTGTGTTGCAAGTATTTTCCTTCTCTTCTTGACTGTCAGTTCCACTCTTGGGTTGAGAGAGCTTTGCCTCCAGTTTGGCTGTATAATTGCATCTCTCGCATATATTAGTGTTTGGTGGTAGGAGGAGAGGGTTTCTGTGTACATGAGGCAGTTGTAACATTGCCCAGATTCACCAGTTGGACTGGAGAGTACACCTGAAACTGCCCTTTGGACATGCCTGAATAGGTAAAGTGAGCTGTTTTACTGATTAGCTGGTAGGGACAAATAGAGAGCCTTGCCCTTCTAGACAGTATAGAGGATCTAGTGCTAGGGTTAATTAGTGCTTGCTATGAGTTTCGAGCAAGTGCTGGGCTGTGAATTGAATGGTTTGAGTGCTTAAGTTGAAAGTTTGTCGGAAATGAGAGAGAAATTAACCCAAAATGGCCAATAAATTACTAACTTATGGGCTACAGCAAACAAGGCGCACAAATTTCAGAAAGAAACAGATCAAATAAGCAGGCACAGTAAGCCTTTAACCAGAAATTCCCAGCTCAGAAGGGCAGAATCTAGCCTCTCCTCCCACAAGCGTGCAGACTACAAACAGTCTTAATGTAAAATAAATGGCCTGGAGCCAAAGTGCTTAAACCACAACTAATGTGCTTTTAGAATAACGGACACTGAGCCTTCAATCAGCAATTCTCAACTTAGAAGGATGTAAGCTACCTGTCCTGCCACAACAATGCAGTCCAGAAACCTTCTTAATGTAAAACTGGTCTGAAGCCCAAGTGCTTTAACCAAAAGGCTTAGAATAACAGTTACAATTGAATCGGGCTACTTCCAAGCAGTAATAACTGCAGCAGAATAATACAATTGAGTACTTTTAAGAAGAAGCACAAGCAAAATAAGGTAATAAAGTGGGAGGAGACACGACTACAGTAAAAGCAGATGAATAAAGTGCAATTTTTTTTTTTTTACATATATAACAATAGAAAACAAGCAAACTGATTTAAACAAATTACCTAATTAACCAGTAAAAAACCTCAGAACTGAGCCCTGTTCCAGCAGTCTTCAGTCAGACAAGTTCAAGGGCCTAAGTAGGTATGCCTAATCAAATGTTCTCTCTCTATTAGGCAGGATAAGATAATGAGACTAGAGTAGGATAGAGCTTGGATAGGGCTGAACAGATGGGAATGGTAGGATAGAGCTTGGATAGGGCTGAATAGATGGGAATGGTAGAATTGTCTGAAATCAAAATATGATCTCACTGTACTTGGTTGAGTGAGCAAATGAGATGGGCCCAGGAGGAGTGTTCAAACACAATTTTACAGCAGGTGCGGTCAGTTCCAAAACCACCAAGATTACTAACACAACAAGAACAGGGCGGCTGGGGAAAACTAAGTGCAGACAGGGAGAGATCGCTTCCAATTTTCAGTAAAATAGGCAGATAAATGTAGTACTACTTTTAACACAATATTCAATGAAACAATAACACAATATTCAATGAAACAAAATTCAGTACTGTCTTATAACACTGCAAGTTTGTACTCATCTCAGCTTGTAATAAAGTTGATGTAGGGTATATCAAACATCTCCAGTATGCAACTATTCAGCAGAACTACATGTGGGAATGGAATTGAATGACCCAGTGATTTTTCGGGATTTGAATTGGTTGAGTATTGTAACTATTTTCTGCAGATCATGAAGTCACAAAACCGCAGTAGGAAAGGAAATTAATGACAGTGTAATTAGAATGTATGTGGGAATGGAATTGAATGACCCAGTTTGGGAGGGTGGCCTAATGGATAAAGTGTTTACCTTTACAAAACCTAATGTGAGGTTGAGCCTGCCTTAAGGGATAATTGGCTAG
>NC_056726.1:294323068-294370568 GCF_019279795.1 Protopterus annectens | reverse complement strand
CAGTAGAGGAGTTGGACGCATTTATTAGGGAGATTCCGATTTTTTTGAATGTTGAATCTTTCAGTGGAGTACTCTGATGTTAGGTTGCCATTTTTGGATGTATTCGTAGAGAAATTGGAGGATGGTATGATTAATACAGGGCTTTACAGGAAGTCCTGTCATAGGAATGCCCTACTACACCGGCACAGTATGCACCTAGGATATGTATATAAGAATATAGTCCGGGGCCAGGCTATGCGTATTTCGAGATACAATCCAATTGACACATATTTTAAAGATGAAATCGATAATCTTGAACAGAGATTGAGAGAACGTGGATATACTGAACAAGAGCTGGTAATTGGTACTAAAGATATAGAGAGTTTAAGGAGAGATAGGGCGGCCCCGTACTTTTCTTCCAAAATGAATGGTATAGATGTAGACAACCATGACTTAGTGATGGACAGTAGTTTTGGTGAAGCCATGTGCCCCATCTTTTACACACGTGATGTGGGGAACATCAAAGATGTTATTAATGCACATTGGCATATTTTATCTGTGGATCCTGCAGTAAGAGAAATAGTTGGAAACGAACCTAGGTTCATCTATAAAAATAAGATGAACCTTAAGAAGTTGTTGTGCTATCCTGGGGTCCCTTCGTTGATTTCCCCAGGTAGTTCGAACTTTACATCCCCGTGTCATCGTTGCAACTTTTGTTCTTACATTGATTCTAGTCCCACTTTTGTTCATCCGAGTGGTTTGGGTAGTTGAGTGCGAGCGAGTGGGGATTGTATGTCCACTGATGTAGTGTATTTGGCTTCCTGTACAGTGTGTTCCGCGTTCTATGTTGGCAAGACCAATAGGTGCCTCAGAGATGGAATGCGTGAACACATATACCACATTAGGAAAG
Source organism: Protopterus annectens (assembly GCF_019279795.1). Taxonomy (NCBI): domain Eukaryota; kingdom Metazoa; phylum Chordata; order Ceratodontiformes; family Protopteridae; genus Protopterus; species Protopterus annectens. The sequence continues at coordinate 294,369,679 of NC_056726.1, read as the reverse complement.
GAACAGCCCACAATGCATTGGCTAAACATGTTGGGGAGAATAGTGATGACCACTCCTTCAAGTTTAGGATTGTTGAGAGGATATATGATACAACCAGAGGTGGTGGTGATATTGGCAATCTCACTGAGTCTAGGGAGACTAATTGGATTATCAAACTTGGGTCTGATATGCCCCCTGGTCTAAATGGGAAGGTACCCATTAAACCATACTTGAAGATGAGGAGGTTGAAATTGTGAGTGTTTTATTTATTTTTTAATACTCACATACACCTATATTCATGAGAGATCTTTCGAGATATGATGTGTATTTCGTTTATAGCCAGAATAGTTAGATGTTTAGGTGGTATGACAGCAGCATTATTGGATAGTAGACATCAGGAATCATATCCTAGACATCAGGAACTACATTATATAGATTATATATATATATATATATATATATATATATATATATATATATATATATATATATATATATATATATATATAGTATTTTTTACATGTATTTGTTGGTATATTTTGTGATTTATTTAGATATAATTGTTTTATCATGCATGCATAAGAGACTTTTTTATATATTTAGTTTTTTGTACAGGTGTTTTATCTTATTCAATTAGATTGTATTATCATATGTAGGTTTTTATGCTGTATGTTACAGTTTTAGTTTGCTGCTATCTTTAGTTTATGTTTTTATGATATATGTGATATTCCTTTAAATATATTTTAAATTTTCCTGCCTTTTTGATTATTTAAACTAGGATGTAATGTCTAACCACTGTGCACTGAATTAGGTTCATAGGTTCATAGGTTCATACTAGGCTATCTGCCCGAGGGCATTTACAAGCCTAGCCCATCGTTTTGTGGCTTAGGCCACCCCTTTAGTATGGGGAACTATACCCATTATTTTTCTGTGCCTCTGTCGAGCAGTGACACTGAGGTAATCCCTGGGGTATATCTGCGATCTCCCATCCATTGGTCAAGATTTCTCTTGAACAAGGCCAGCGAGGTGCTCTGCCTCACATGTACCGGGATTTTGTTCCACAGCATAGGGAGTCTTTGGGTGATGAATCTATCCCTCCAGCACGCCCTATTAATAGCCGTGTCAAGGTTTAAGTCTCCCGCCCTTGTGGCTCTGATGGATCTAGATTGTTTGAGGTGAAGCATATTCATCAAATCTGGGTTTGACATGGCCTTGTATGTTAGGCAAAGGTCACCTCTGAGCAAGCGTAAGCCGACTGAATAGAGCTGGAGTTCTTTCAGTCGGGCAGCATAGGACAGATTTTGAGACCCTTTATCCTTTTGGTGAGGAACTTTTGTGGCCTCTCCAGCTGCTGCAAGTGTCGGGTCAGATACATTCCGAATGGGGCATTGTACTCAATCATTGGTCTGATGAGTGATGAGTAAAGGGAGACTATGACCTCCCTTGATCTAGATGAGAATCCCTTCATGATAAGGTGGGCAATGTAGAAGGTCTTCCTAACTACTTTAGCTACATGGGTGTCGAATGACAGACTACTATCAACCTGGGTCCCCAGGTCCCTGATAACTTCTTCTGTGCTCAGAGGATTGCCACCTATTTGGTAGCTAGGGTAACCTTGTTTTTCCCGAAGGGTATGACTATGCATTTTTTGGGATTTAAGTTTAGGCCGTGGCGCCGGCACCAGTTATCCGCTTCTGTGAGACCTTCTGTAGGATTTCTGTGTCAGATGTGTTTTCTACTATGGCGCCTAGTTTGCAGTCATCTGCAAACTTTGTCAGCCATAACCCTCTTGTGTTTGCTTGTACTGAAAAGTAGATGCCAAACAAGAGTGGGCCCAGGACTGAGCCCTGTGGGACACCACTTGTGACAGGCTTTGAGTCTGACATGGCGCCAGCAGCTCTGACCCTGTGGGTTCTGTCACTCAGCCAGTTTGCAACCCATCTTGTGATGTATGGGTTGACATTTAAGCTGATGAGTTTTTCAATGATACCCGAATGGGGTATTGTATCAAGGCCTTAGCCAGATCGAGGTAGGCTGTATGGACTGCCTTTCCTCATCAATGGCTTTGGTGACTGTTTCAAAAAGTCAACCAAGTTTAAAAGGCATGATCTGCCTTGACAAAGCCAAACTGGGTTGGATCCAAAGTCTGCAAATTCTCTATGTCTTTATTTATGAGGTCCATTATGATCCTCTCCATGGCTTTGCAGATAAGGCTTGTCAAGCTAATGGGCCGGTAATTTCCAGGGTCGGTGGAGGCACCGCCTTTGTGAAGTGGTACCACAGTTGCAGTGCGCCACTCCTGGCACGTATCCAGAGGTAAGACTTTGATTAAACAGCTGTCCTAGCTGTGGGTTTAATTCCTCATTGAGTTCATGGAGCACACAGCCGGGGACACCATCAGGTCCCATGGATGCTGTGTTTTTGCTGGAGAGAGCAGTTCTCACTTGGGCTGGAGATGTTTGGGGCTGCAATCGCTTGGTATAGATATCTCTCCTTTGGGGAGGGGAGAAGTTTGCACTGAACCTGTCAGCCAGTATGTTGGCAATGTCTGTAGGATCAGTAAGCTTCACATCATTTTGAACTAGCTCTGAGCATATCTGGGAGTTTCCTCCCAGGTTTCTAACATAGCTAAAGAAGGCCTTATGATTGTCTTGAGTCTTTAGCTATTTTTCTCTCGAAATTTGCTTTGGATGATTTTATGAGAGCTCTTAGTTTTTACTTATAGTGATCAAGGGTGTCTTACCTTTAAGGATTTTGCTCTATCTTGTAGTAGCTTCCTCCTTTTGTTGTAGAGTTTGTTTATGGCTGGGGTCCACCAGACTGATGCTTGCCTTTGGTACAAAGAGTCTTTGTTTTGTTTGGGATTGCCTTATCCATGCAGTCCTGCAGGTGCTGGTAGAAGGCATTTGTAAGTGATTCAGCGGCTTGAGTACTGTTTTCCGCCGGCTCGTGGGCCTTAAAGGAGACCACACTAGTCTTTAGAAGTGTGAAGTCGGCTTTTGAGAAGTTCTTTACTGTGGTCTTTTTTATTTCAGGTGGGGTGGGATGAGGACCTCCAGCCAGATTAGTTTGTGGTCTGATCTCACCAGTGAGGGGTACACCTCGTGTTGAACATTGTGCTCCCATGTTCGTGATGATGAGATCAAGTATGTTATCTCCTCTTGTGGGGATGGTGACTAGTTGTTCCATGGCATTTGAGTTTATGAATTCCAGGAACTTTGGGCTAGGGTGTTTGGGCTTGAGTAGTGTTCCCAGTCTATATTAGGGTAATTGAAGTCACCTAGTATGATGGTGTTTGGTGATACATTTATCCCTCTAGTGTTTTCAGGAAGGCCATGTGAGGTTCCTGAGTTTGTGAGGGTGGCCTGTAACATGCTACAATTTGCAGAGCAGTCTTGCCTATGGTTAATTGCACCTGGATGGTCTCCGATGCATCGTGCATTGCCACCAGTCTTGAGGTGTGGGTGTCCTGATGAATATGGATACCCCCTCCTTTCTTCTTGGTATTGTCCAGATTTTGGGGCCGGAACGCATGATATGAGGTAAAACCTGATAGCGCTGGGTGCTCTCAGGAGCCTTGAACCAGGTTTCTGTCACAGCACAGACATCGATGTTCTCCATACTGAGAAGGGCCTCGAGTGCGTGCATTTTGAGATTTAGACTTCTGGCATTGAGCAGCATTACCTTAGTTTTTTTTCCTTTTTGTGTTCTAGGGTGGTAGGTTTAGAATTTGAGCCTTGCCTAAAAAGGCACTATGGGGTGGCAAGAGCCTTTGCCAATATCCGGAATCCCAGGGTGACAGGTGCAAGCCGCCCTTGCGAAGCAGCGTGGCTTGTCCAGCATGTCATCCCAGGCAGACAGACACTGGATCCCCTTTGAATGACACCAGTGTTTAAGCCAATTGTTAAAGCTGATCATCTTATCTCTGTATTGTGGCATCATTCTTGGTGAAGGTAGGATACTGCTCAAGGTCAGGGTCATACCTGTCTGGGCTACATAATCAGAGAGCTCCTCAATGTCTCTTTTCATGTAGTCCAAGGAGGTACGCCTCAGGTCGCTTACACCAGCGTGGACAATGACTGAATCATATTTGTACCTGCTGTTGAGAGACCTGAGTGCTTGCTATGTGGCGGATTCTAGCGCCCGACAGGCAGCTTACTGTGACCTTCTCCTTACTCAGTCTGGTGAGCTGGACGCCAGTGTGTCTGACTATGGAGTCACCAATGACTAGTGTGTCTGGCATTGTGTTTGGCCTTAAGGGCTGTGACTGTTTGACACTCTGACCGTGAGGTCTATGTGTTGCAGGTGTTGTGTTCTGAGGTGGTGGTTGTTTGGGTGTCTGCTTTGGTGGCCTCTGCTGTTTTGGTAGATTTTGATCAGAGCCTCGAGTATGTCTTTGTGTGTTTATGTGTATGATTTGAGGTTGTAATGGTAATATGTGAGACTGGGTCTATAGTGTGTGTGGTAACCTTCTCCTCCTGACTGGTCTTGCCAGTCCTATGTTGAGAGAGCTCAGCCTCCAGTTTGGCCGTGTAGTTGCATCTCTCGCATGTATTTGTGTTTTGTGGGAGGAGGAGAGGGTTGTTCAGGTACATGAGGCAATTGTAACATTGCCTCAATATTCCCAGGTTCACCAGCTGAGCAGGAGAGGACACTAGCAACTGATCCCTCGACATGCTAGAAGGAATAGACAAAAAAACTTTAAAAAAGATTCCTGGGACGGGTGACCGAGAAATGGGGTTGCCTTTTGGGGTACTATCTATGACAAGAGTGCCGTATCAAGGTAATAAGTACTGTAGGAGCAAGTGCTAGCTTTAACAGATAGAGAATAGTCTACTTGGAGTCAAGTAGAGATTATCTTTTTAGTTATAGGATACGCTGATTAGATCAGTAGTATAGTTCGAGGAAGGTAGTTTTAAGGGAAAATTTGAAGAGTGGACTTTAGGTAGCCGAATAGTTTAAACCTGCTTAACCGCTGCCCTAGTGTGCAACAGTAGCAACTCCGGCTAAATCGCTAAAAGCGTGCTTTATAGCAGGGGCTGGATAAGACAGGAAATGACCCAAATTGGCCAACAAACCACAAGTCACTGCCTAAACCACTCTCCGAGGACAAATGAAGGAGTTATGGAAATGACCCCTAGTGGCCAATAAAACTACAGTTTCAAGTCAGTAACCACCTCTCCGGGGCAGGGAAGCTGCTCAATGTAAGTCACTCCCACTGATAAACACAGAGACCCTCCTTCAGCCCAAGCAAAAATGGCCTCACAGAAACTTTCAAACAGTTCAGGAACAGCAAGCCTGTAACTGAACTTTTTTAACTCTCAGAAAAGTGGGAAAAAGCAAGATTTTTTTTTTTTTGTTTTTGTTTTTTACAGAGATAGCAGAGGTTCACAAGTAATATCAAGTTATAACAGTGCAGTAAATGACCCCACACAAGAGTGCTAGGTCAAGGACAGAAAATATGCAAGTTTTAAGAAAAAAACGATTTAAAATTAAGTGCAAACAGGAAATTCAGCAAACAGCTTTTGGTTGTGCTCTAAATACAGCTACTAATACAGAAATCAAGTTTAACAAGCCAGAAAATGCTCAAGCTAGGCAGCTATGCAGAAAAACTTAGCAAATAAACAGAGAAAAAAATACTTAAAATCTCAAAAGTGGCTCCCTTCTTCTCTCAGCGTTTTTTCCTCTTGGAGGGTGCTTCACCAACAGCCAACAAGCCTGAAAAGACGCTCAAACCACGAGGCAACAAATCAATTTTATACCATTTGTCTGTGGATTATCGTTTTTGGATTCCTGAACTGTGTTTTCTAAGGTGACTTTATATGCCCTTCATTGCGTTGCTCTTGATTTATGTTTTTTGCTTTGGCGTTATTCTTGTGTGGTTTATATCAAGAGCATTAACTCCACGTGGGTCTGTTTTTCTGTTACTTTACAATATAGTAAGACCAAAAATTGCTTGTCATAGGCTTGTACTAGGCTAATTGCCCTTGTGGGCCGTTTTAAGCCTAGCCAGTTATCTCGTGTGAGGCTCAAACCTTGCACCTTATGTGTGTAACAGTTATGCCAACATCCCAACCTTACAGTACATTAATACTTGGAAGGACACAGAGGGGAAAGTCAGTAAAATGTCAGTCTTTCGCAACCACTTTTTCTTGCAAAACCGTATTCCACATATCAATTCCTATACTCATTTGGGTTTATGCTTTTATAGTCTCCTCATTTACGTACTGCTGCCATTGTTGTTGGTTGTCTTGATTTATCTTCATCTCCCAGTATCAGTCTGGTTCAAGTCTAAGCCACCCCCCAGTTCTTCTAATCAGCTGCCATGCTTTTGTCTCCGTCTCCAGCATTTTCGTTTAGAGAGATGGAAAAGTGTCTGTGGGTTTTATTAGAATAATGAAAAACGGGGGTCCTCTCTTCTATTTGTTGGCTCACTCTTTGACTCCTCCTCTGCCTGTTCTGCATCAAAAAATGTCTTTGATCCCTGACCAAAAAATAAAATATTTTTCCTGAAGACAGCTGAATGTGGCAGCTTGAATCTGATACCTGCCTCCTGATAACTTTAGGCTGAACTGAAGGATGTTTAATTGTAGCACAAATAGTCTTGCTTGTAATATGTAGTACATTTTCTTCCACAGTTCTCAAGTCTTTCTGCTGGTATGATTGCATTTTTACTAATACAAGCTTTAGCTGCTTTCTTGTGAATACACACATATATGCTCTTTTAATTAACAAATGTACTGGGGAACAGCAGTCTAGTTGCTTATCTATACAGTCTGTTCTTTCTTTTAAATTTTTTTTAATATTCTATAGCAGAAAATCTCAGGCTTTCTCTGCATGACCTGCTGTCTGACTCTCTCCTATATTTTGAAACGGTGGGTCTTAAGAAGCCACGTGCTTGGCAGCCTTTTCTTGTCCTCTAATATTTGCGGTTATATCGGTTCATCTGAGTAGCTTGTTGAAGCTGTTTCCGTTATTTCAGCCTTTTGTTTTGAGCTGCTGCATTCTGTCAGGGTTTCATTTATTTTTAAACACCATTTTTTTCCTTTACCCGAAGCCAACCTCTAATACCAAAGCTTAAACTTTAACTGCGTTTTGCTGAACAGCTGCTGGATATTTCCTTGCCAGAGTTGTCTGTCTTCTAGTTGATTTTTCTCTTGGTTTCTCCAGACTTCATTTTTGTTGCATCCTAGTAGTGTAATTCTAGGCAGTGACTGAATTTTACCCAGTCTAATCATTTTCCTGTCCCTCTTTCACAGTATTTTCACACTGGAAGAGTTTAAAATGTGTGCAGCCATAGTGGAAGTAGGGTTTCAAAACTTTCAATTCCGTGTAAATGCTGTTGTATAATAGAATTTCTATCCAGTGTAACCCAGCTGTTTTTCCTTGGGGGAATAATACAAAAATTCTGAATTCCTACTACTGAATTTACAACTTCAGTACTAAACATTCTCATCAATGTCTTCAGGAATCTCCCTGGTTACATTTTCCTCCCTTCTTTGTCCTCTGAAAACATCCTTACTATTGCAATTAACATCCTTACTATTGCAATTTGAGTTTGTCTCCACCCTTAAGTAATATTATTTGCTAAAAGTCTATATTTTTCCTCGAAATTCTGTTTACATTTTACCTAAAATTGCTATTATGGAGTTAATGCATGCTAGCATAATCCTGTTCCCCTGCTAATAATACTGATCACTGTTGGAGACGCCCTAACAATCAATGTTACTCTTGTTTTCCTTTCTTTATCAAATTCCTGCAGTCATTTCTAAGTGTCTCCCCTTCAACGTTGCTATTTGCACCCTTCACTTATTGCGTTTTGTATGTATTCTGATCCTTTATATTCCGTGATAATATGGATGACAACAAAATTAACATCTATTTGTATGCCGTGCTTACAGTGGCAGTTTGTCTTTAATAAAAACAGTGAACATACTAATGTTATACCATTGGTGAGTTTATGCAAAGTGAACTTCTCATAAGGAAAAATAAGATTATGGTTTACATCATTTGATGAGAGGTAATACTGTCGGAAATGAGGTTCAGGGCCCTTTATCCTGCATTTCTAAAATACTGTTGCCAAAGGGTGCTAAAGCTTGGATGCAGTGGAAGATTGGGTTAGGTACTTGGACAGAGGGGAGCAGTAGAATGAGAAATTCTCTGGAAAAATGATGCAGTGGCTCTCTCTCTATTAGAGACTTTGGAATCTAGGAGAAATCCAGAATCATCAAGGTAATTCAGAAAGAACTTTGCAGTAGGAGAAAGTCACATTGGTAATTGTCTGTAGCAGACCTTGTGCAACAAAATAACTTGTAGAACACTGTACTTAACTTTACTGCATTGTTTGGTGAAATTGAAAAATATTTTAGTTAGTAATTTGATTCTGCTTCTAAGTCAGTATTGTCATGGCTATATAGGTTGCCTCTCTGCAGCCTGTAAAAGACAAGGCTTTGAACCCGTCTGCATAGGACTAGTTTTCTAAACATTGCATTCTTTTTGTGAAGAACCTCTTTGTTTGCTTCACTTGTTGTATATGCCTGGTCAGGTAAATGCTGAATGGGGTGTCGTACTTAATTGCTTTACGAGGGCAGAGTACAATTAAATTAATCCATCTTTGGATCTGCTTGCTGTTAACCTCACTTTCAAGTTGTAGGACATGCAACAATTTTCTTACTGTTTGTAGATGTATGATCATAGGACAAGTCACTTTCTACATAACGTTCCAAAACAACTTACTACTGGGTCTACTCTTGGGAGAGTATTAACAGTATAATAATTTGCTGGGCTAGCTGTCTCTTACTAAAAGGTACTGTTATGCAATTATTGACATTGAGTTTAAGACTGTGACAATGGCGCCAGCTAGTGTCAGGGTGACTTCTTGTAGGGTATTTGTGCCTTGAGGGATTCGGTGACTGCATCTAATTTACAATCATCAGCGAACTTGGTCAGCAAGAGGCTTTTGTTAGCCTTGACTTCAGAGAAATAGATGTCAAACAGGAGCAGCACCGCACTAAGCCTTGAGGCACGCTGCTAGTGACTGACGTTTTTGTGAAAGGAGATTCCCTTTTCCTAGATTTTTGGGTCTTGCATGTGAGCCATCCAACAGATGACGTTGGGGTTTATAACTTATTCATTGAACATCTAGTGCCCAAGTGGGGTACTGTCGTATGCGTTTGGTCAGGTTGATTAGGGCAGTGTGCATCATCTTGCCCTTGTTCATTGCTTTGATTGCCTTCTTGAATTCCAACTTGAGTAGACCCTTAAAAACTGAGTTGGGTCAAGTGACACTAGTTTTCTGTCATAATTTTAACTTAATCATGGCTTTTTTTTTCCCATGGCTTTACATGTTACACTAGTTGGGTATAGGGGACAAGGGCCTACACTTGTGTAGTGGGATAACTTTTGCATGTCCTCTGTTCCAAAGACTCTTTGGAGGCAGTGGTTAACTAATTCTAGTGGGCCCAATTAATTTGTGTCATGCTATTACGGAGGCATCCTGGGATGGTATTGGAACTTCGAGTGTTTCTCCTTTGGGACTACCTTGAGGAAGTGTTCCATAGGTATTGCATAGAGTTTTCAAAAGTGGTGTAAATTATTTATGGATGAAATACCCCATAATCCCTCTTGCCAAATTATTGGATCGTTTTGGAACATATGATAGTTAAATATGATGTAGAATATTTGCATATCTTTAAACCATTGCGTTCATAGCTGAATACTAGGCTAACTGCATTGAGGAGCCATTTTGAGCCTAGCCATTAATTCAAAGTCGGTCAAACCCTGTACCTTTTGCCTAGGAGGTGAAGACCTTAACCTTTTATGTCAAACCCACCCACTTTACCTAAAAAAAAAAAAAAAAATTTGCAGGTCAGAAATGTACTAAACTAAGCAAGTTTAAGATACAAGAATTGTTCAACTTTTAAATGAGGCTGCTGTATAACCCCAAACTCCATGTAGGTATGGTCTTACAGCAACAGGGCGAAGTAACAAAAAGAAAAAAAAACACCGTTCTGCAGTGAACAGTGGAAGTCCTATAATTTTTGACCAGACAATAGAAAAGATGTTCACTGGCACTTCATTCAACTGAGTGAAGGATAACTGTCGTGGATAATGTGCCATTAGTCTTTTTGATGGTTACTAATGTGGACCTTTTGCTTAGATCTTGATGTAACACCTTTTATATATTTTTTTTCTTCCAAGTATTTCTGGAATGGAGCACACTTTTTATGTAGTGACAAGTTGTATAGATGGCTTGGAAGTGATCCTAAAATTTAAAAGTCATGGGTTGAATAGAAGGATCCTCCCAGAACCTAGTCCTGCATGTTTGCCACCCAGCTTTGCCAACAGGTTGGAATAGTTGTAGGTCTGGAGGCAGATTAAGGACAGTGACAAAATAGAAGTGCAGAAATGACTAGATGCTACCCTGAAGTTCAGAAATGAAGGTCGCCTAGGGCCTAAAATTTTTAGCAGTTTGCTTTTTAACATGTAAAGGTTGATAGAGTAGTTTGGGGAAGAACAGAAGTATGTATTCCATGGGACTGTATGTATGCCATTACATTGTACCTCTGGGCTGAGACTGAAATTGGTTCACAGAGGTCAGTGCTGTACCCTGGTAAACAAATTCAAACAGGTAAAAGTAAAATGTTAAACATAGCTTTAAAATTTGAAGACCTTCCAGAATTTTAAAGGAGCATGTATGAAGAAACTACACCAGGCATTTTCTAACCTGTGTGGTGTGTCTGCTGTGATGAAGCTGCCTTTGAGAGAACCACTTGTGGCAAATGAGTTAGTAGAGCTTATAAATGTACCCAAGGATGTATACCCCCCCCCCCCCCCAAGAGCTTTATCAAATGACCGGAGAGTTGATGCAGTGCTGGTTGTAACAAGTGACAAATTTAGGTTCTGGAGAATCTTGCTGTTCCCCTCTCGTGATGTGGAGGGTAGTGATATCTTGTTACCCTGAAGGAGGGGATCCCCTCGGTTATGTTACTATTGTATTTTTACCTTGAATCAGTTGTATAAAATTTTCAGGGAGGTACTGGCATAAAGTCTGACCTACACTCTGCCAAAATTGGCAGATGGATGTCAGGAAGGCATTAATTGGATTAACATTTAAAGTGTGCATGATTGTCCAGGATGACAAAATACTATTTATGGGTGATCCGCCTGGCTGCAGAGTTTTTTTTAATAGAATTGACTGTCTGTTCTTGAAATTTGGTATTGGGGAACTTTTGGGTTTTTAGTAAAATTCTGTTACTTAAATATGCACAGTTTTTGTGGCATGTGTGAAAATTAGGCTTGTATGGTACCAGACAGGATGGTCTTGCTTGCTGTCTCTCTCCGGTTTACACTTTATTAACTAAAACCTTTGACAAAAGTGTTCTAACATACTAGATGAGATTTTTTATGTACTTAATATATAAAATAAAATATTTACAACACTTTGCCAGGAGCAGTTAATTTTAACCCTTCTGTACTTTAAACTGGAATTCTAAATTATGAAGCCACAAATAGTTGGATCAGAGTGTGGATTTGCACCAACATTACAAGTTTTGATGGAAGTATTTTTTTTTTTTTCCAACTGTTATTAGGTGAGTGTACGAGTGGTCAGGAATGGCCAAATGAGATGTTAGCCTTGGCCTAAAGTAGCAGCTGCAGTGTTTTTCCGTGGCTCTTTCAGGTTGTCCTTTGTTTTTTGATCCTTAAAGGATCTGTATCTTGAAGACCAGCTAATTTCCCTTTTGTGTGAGAGAATTTCTCTCGTCTGCCAGTGGATTATGGAGATCTGTTTATGACATATTTTTTTGTTTGTACTGGTGAGACTCGCAGCTAAGACTGTTGTTTTTCGCAAGATCAGAGTGAAGAGATTTGCATAAGGAAAGCTGTGCTGTAAAATTACCCCCTCCCCTTTTTTTGTTTGTGTGCAGGGTCAGAAATGTGCTTGTAGGGTGGGGTTTGATTTCCTTTCTCTGTGGCAGAGGAGAGCTGTTGGGTTTCCATGACTTCTATTATATGTATCTTGGCTGATTATAAATTTAGGTCCGTGACCAGGCTGGTTGAGTAGTCCATAGTGAGATGAGGTACTGGGACCAGTTTCTGGATTGCGCACAATTCATTTATTGGGTTCAGTGTGGGTAATCACCGTAATAAATATTGGTGTGTGCTCAGTAGAATAATCCAAGAACTTCATTAAACTAATCTGCAACAAATATGGTTATAATAACAATGTATAAAATTGACATGATGGATAATATCGTGGAATGCAAATGTTTTGCTTGCAAATTGAATTTAACATTCTTTTTGCAGGTCGCGATGATGTATTCAGTACTGAAGTTTTAAGAAAAAGTACCTGTAATCCCCTTAAGCCACAGTGGTGCAGCAGTAGCGTTGTCTCCTCACAGCAAGAGGTTCTGCTGTTCGACTGTCTGCTGGAGCGCCTTCTTTGTGGAGTCTGCATGTCCTCCCTGCGGTAGAGTGGCGTTCGAAAGACATGCTTGAATGGGCGTGCCTTCGTTAAAGGTTGGGCGTCGGGCTGGCACCTCGGCACAGTATAAATCTACTGCCAATTATTAGCGGACTGGAGTTCCATTGTGGCGGCCTATAACCGGGAAAAGCCGAAAGAACAGCCTGTAATCCCCTTCTTACATCCTGCGCTAAATTTGTTTGAAAAATATTTGTAGACAATAGGCTGTTTGTAAAGGGATTTTAATAAGATTGATTGAATTGAGCAGTAATAAGATTTTAAAACCTGAAAAAGTAGTTCTGAATTTTTTTTAATTCAGAAGACTGATGGTTATTGCAGTCATTTATCTAAGAATTCTGTTATCAATGTGGTTGTGTAATTGAATTATTTGTTACAAAAATTATTACTTCTGAATTGTATTTTTGGGTAAACCCATAGTACCAACCATTTTTTGGCTATCAAAAGTCCATAAATACATGTTTAAATCCAACTTTACGACATTTTAACCATTGGAGGTTCTGTTATGCATCCACTTGGAATGTATGTGGATAGGAGAACTAGTATGTTTAAGGTATTTTAAAAGGTTCTTGGGATTTTCTCAGTAACTTCTGATTTGTACAAAGGAAATGGATTTTTTATTTTTCCGTGGTGTTTACTTCTATCCCACATGATGTGGGTATTGAATGGTTTAAGGAAATGCTATGGTTTAAGGAAATGCTATTGGATGAATTTTTTTCCCTTTTAGGGAACAATCAATGTTTTTATGTTTCAGTCAGATTATTAATTTTTAGCTTTTATGATGGAGCATATAATTATTTAAATGATTTTGTTAGAGATAATATGAATTGTGGTTTTAAATCTGTTGTATAGAAGACAACTTATTTAACATGCATGAGTTCAGGTGTGGATATGTTTGGAGGAGGAATGTCACTGATGCACATGTTTTTTGAAAGGGCTTAGCCCGATGATTTTGTTAAGAATATTTATAAAGAACTGAGATATATATCATTGGGTATGAAAGAAATGAGCAGGAGATTAGCAGCAATTTAGCAGATAATTTTAAGGTAAATAGGAATAAACATTTTAAAGCTGTGATTTTGTGACATACGGTCACCTGAGTCAACCAGTGTGTGGCTGTACTATGAGTGAATTTTAAAGTTTTTTTTTTGAGATTAAAATTCTGGCCCTTTTTGTAAATAAAGATGGGAAAGAATATATTAAATTTATAGTCCTAAAGATAGTCATAAAGATAATTGTGGTGATAATACATTTAAATGCTTTCTCTCTAAATGTATTTTTGGTTGAAATAAAAGGCTGTGGATCTATTGCCCAGGTAGTTAAAATTGTAATGAGGTGTGGTTTATTTGGCTAGATGACATGTTATCCATATTATGTTGGGGAAAATGGCAAGGATACTTTAGTTAATGCGTTACAATTCTTATTAGAAATATTTTATGTGCGCATTCAAATTCTTGTAAGGATGGAGTGTCATTTTTTTATTTATTTATTTTTTTTGGATGGGATAGTTCATAGGTTCATAGGAGGTTACTAGGCTAATGGCCCTAGGGCCCTTACAAGCCTAGTCAAGTTCAACCCTTGTTCCCGTAAGGGTCTAGAGATATGGTCTATGTTATAAGCAGATCTAAATCAGCACTGACTCCCCCTATCCAAGAGGGACACAGGTGAAACTCCTGGGGTGAATTTGCGGTTTCCTATCCAATAGTCCAAATTACACTTACAAGTTAAACAGAGCCCTCGTTAACCCATTTTATCGGAAGTTTATTCCAGAGGAGAGGCAACCTCTGGGAGACTTATCTGTCTCTCCAGCAAGTCCTGCTGATGTCACATGTTCATAGGTAGGTACTAGGCTATCGGCCCAAAGACATACGTAAGCCCAGCCAACAAGGTTCCCTGGCTTACGCCACCCAAGAAAGCTATTTTCCAATGCAACTGTTGAGCAGAGCCACAGAAGTGATCCCCGGGGTGTATTTCCTATTTCCCATCCACTCGTCAAGATTTTTCTTGAAGAGTGCTAATGAAGAACTTTGCTTGACATAGATGGGTAGCCTGTTCCAGAGTGTGGAAAGTCTCTGGGACAGGAATCTATCACTCCAGCATGTCCTGTTTATTGTGGTGACAAGGTTTAGGTCCCTAGAGCGTGTAGCTCGGATGGATTGGGATTTCTTTAGGTGTAGCATGTCCAGCAGCTCTGTGTTTGACATAGCTTTATATGCTGGGCAGAGATCACCTCGGAGTAGGCGATATGCTACAGAGTAAAGCTGGAGTTTTTTGAGACTGTCCGTGTAGGACATTTGTTTGAGGCCAGTAATTTGTTGAGGTACTTCTGTGGCCTTTCCAGCTGCTGCAGATGTCTTGAGGTACATTCCAAACTGGGCTTTTTACTCCTATAATGGGTCTGAGTGTTGAGTAGAGGGGAACAATGACCACTTTTTTCCTGGATGAGAACCCTTTTATGATGAGGTGTGCCACATAGAAGGACTTCCTGACTACTGTGGCGATGTGACTATTAAAGGAGAGACTACTGTCCACCTGGGTCCCAAGGTCTCTTATCACACATGCGGTGTTAAGTAGATTGCTGCCTATGTGGTAGTTCATGGGTACAGAGTTTTTACCAAAGGGGATGACTCTTCACGTTTTGGCATTGAGCTTGAGGCCATGGCTCTGACACCAGGCATCTGTCTGAGCAAGGGTCTTCTGTAGGATGTTCACATCATTTGGGGACTTGACTATGGCTCCTAGTTTGCAGTCATCTGCGAACTTCGTTAGCCAGAGGCCTTCTGTGTTAGCCTGTACTTCAGAGAAGTAAATTCCAAACGGGAGAGGTCCCAGGACGGAACCCTGTGGTACTCCACTTGTCATTGCTTTGAGGTCAGATTTGGATTCTGCAACTCTTACAGTGTGGTTTCTGTCAGTGAGCCAGTTGGCAACCCATCTTGTGATGTAGGGATTTATACTTAGTTTAGTGAGTTTAGCTATAATTCCAGAATGGGGGATGGTGTCGAAAGCCTTGGCGAGGTCAAGATAGGCTGTGTGAACCACCTTACCCTCTACAGCTTTGGTGACTGCCTCAAAGAGGTCGATCAGGTTCAGGAGGCATGATCTGCCTTTCACAAACCCGAACTGGGTGGGATCCAGAGTTTGGAGGTTACCAATGTCTTTTATATGAGTTCCATGATGATACATGCCATGACCTTGCAGACCAGGCTAATAGGTCGATAGTTCCCAGGATCAGTGGTGGCTCCCTATTTGTGGAGTGGGATAACTGTTGCTGTGCGCCATTCAGTGGGAATAAAGCCCGATGCGAGGCTGTTCTTTTAACATTCTAAAGTTCGTGTAAAACGCAACCTGGGATGTTGTCCATTCCCATGGACGCTGTGTTTTTGGCTTTAGAGAGTGCAGCTTTTACCTGCGTAGTTGTGATTACAGGGACTCTGCATTCTTCCTGTATAGATATGGGCCCTTTAGGGGGTGGGGGAGGTTAAAGTTAGTACTGAACCTATCTGCCAGGATGTTGGCAATATCATTTGGTTCTGTAATTTTCGTGCCTTTGTGCTGTATCTCAGAGCAGATCTGGTTGTTGCCATTGATATTCTTGACATAGCTATAGAATGCTTTGTGGTTGTCCTTAGAATTAGTGGCGATGTTTGTTTTCATAGCTAGCTTTGGAGGATCTTATAAGGGATCTCAGCTTCTTACTGATGCTGACTAGGGAGCTCCTCCACACATGGGATTTTACTCTTTTGCAACAGTTTCTTCCTTCTTGTTGTACAGTTTGTTTATGGCAGGGGACCACCAGATTGGCTTCCTTTTTTTGGAGGATAGCGTCTTGGTTCTGTTTGTGTAAGTGCTTATAGAGTGCATTTGTGTAGGATTCAGCAGTTGTAACTGTATTGTCCATCTGCATGGGTGTCATGAAGTTCACCACTTCTGTCTTAAGAAGCATGAAGTTGGCTTTGGAGAAATTTTTTACTGTGGTTTCCTTAATGGGGGCAGGATGTGGATATCAAGGGTGATTAGCTTATGGTCTGATCGGACCAACGAGGAGTTGACTTCAGGTGTGGAACACCGGTCACTCATGTTGGTAATGACTAGGTCTAGGATATTGTTGCCCCTGGTGGGGGTGTTGATAAATTGATACTATTAAAGGACAACAATGGGATTCTATTATTAAATGCTAAACTTCTCTGTCCTTTTTTTCTCTAATTTACTGTCCTGCTATAAGTAAACGATACAGGATTTAACATTTTGTAAATCAACTGTTTCACTCCAATAAAACAATACCTTACTGTACTGTAGTAATTTCACTTTCAAAACAAACTTTTATCCCATCACAGAAAAGCTTGCTGCAGTCTCCAATTCATTGATGTCATCAAGGCTAATAAAAACAGGTAGTTTTCTGGCCAATTCCCTCCCCAAAGTGACATTACCTGACCGTCCTAAAAACCCACCCATGCTGTGATATCACAGCTCCCTGGTCCTTCCCCTACCCATACAGAAAGTAAAGGTTAGAACAAGGAAAACATTGCATGTGTCAAGTCTCCTGCTATGAGCTATCAGAGCAAGTAATGGCTCAAATTATCCTTGGCACTTTGACAGCAAGGAAGTTGGGTGCGAGGGGCATTGGAGAGGAGTCATAGTAGTACATTTCGGACTTCATACAAGACTACATTTAGCTATTCTTAAAAGAAGCAGCATCAGTAAAAAGCACTTTCAAAGTCTGTTCTGTGGCATTGGCACTGTTTGTGTTTTAAGTAGTCATTGAACAGCATGAAGCATTAGTTTTCTGTTTTCCATCAGTTTTATGCAGAAAGAGTTCTGTGTGATCTAATTTTTTACAGACTAGCACTGCATTGTGGGATACCTAGAGGCAGACAAAATCATCAGAATTGCTAAAATGTCAAACTTGTTGAAATTATGTATTAAAAATGTTTAAAAACCTGTAAATGGTCTTAGAGTAGTGTTAAAATGTAGGAAACACTAAACCATGATGAAATAAACATGTTTTTTGAGCCTGTGTGTGCAGTTCTCCTGTAAGGATGTGAGGAGTGGACCTTCAGAGGATTTATTAGACCATTTTAATTGAAACGGCAGCTTAGGTTGCCTGCAGATTTTTTTTTCATGGCCTGAATGATAATTGGCAAATTGTTTAAATATGATTTATTATAGTTTGTTTTATATGTGGTATTTGTAAGTTTTAATGTTTTTTTTTATTATAATCTAAGAGTGTGGAGATAGTGTTTCAGATGCCGTTTGTCATTTTGACAAAAGCTCTTAATCTGCATTGTGACATACATTGTATGGAAACTTAGTGATTGTTTGAGACTTTCTCTGAGTGATTGTGTTGTCCGTGTCTGATGGATTTTTTTATTGGCTGGTTTAGTTTTTGCTGTTGTAAAATTCCTAATTTCCTCCCCTTGAAGCCAAACATGCAATTGGCATAAATGTTCTGCTAGCAGAATTCAATATGGAAGCCAAACATGCAATTGGCATAAATGTTCTACTAGCAGAATTGAATATGGTCTTCCAATTATTCTCTGCTGCTGTCAGGAATACTGCTGTGCTTCAATCCACTGAAAGTAAAATATTCACATTCATATATACCTAGCTAGCAACTGAGACCACAGCTGTATAACACTTCAGAAAAAATAGCTGGCTTCTTGTTACTGTAAGATCCACTCTTCTCAACACCTTTGCCTTTAAAATATTTCACGAAAGGTACTGTCCTCTACTCAAGACTTTGCATGAAAACACAATCCTGTTCTCTGAGAAGCAGTAATTGTATACAGTTACAATGACCTTCTTTCACATTATCTACAGCTAAAAAGGCATTTCCTGAAATGATTCTAGCTTCCTGTAACAACATTCTTGACCACATAAAAACAAGTCTTATCCACTTCAGAAAGTAACAAAAGGTTTACCTTTCTAATGCAAGTGCTTCCAAGAACACAGGCAGGCTGACCAAGTTCACGTCTATACAAGTATCTTAAATTCAGTTCTTGAATTCACTCCTGGTGACTTTAAATCATTTGTCAGATTTCTTCTTCCAGTAGTCTCTATCTCCGCTGTTGCTTATACCTCACATTATCTTTTGACTGCGCTGTCAGGTGGGACAAACATGTACGCTTGGGTGTGTGGACTTGGATGTATATAAGAAAAGAAAGGGTGATTATTTTTCCTGTAACTTGTAGTCTAGTTTACTTTTCACACAGCACAGTTCTGCCATGTTGTGCTTGTGTGTTTTTTTTTTTTTTTTCTCTTCCCCCCTTACTTTTCGTTGTTCATGGACTCCCTTTGCTTCTTGCTATGTACCTCTTGAGTCCCTCATTTACCATTATTGGTCCTATGTTATGCATTTACTGTTTGCAATTGTCTATCCTATATTGTACATATTATGGTTAACTTGTTTTGCCATCCACTGTTTGCATATTTACTACTGGTATAGGTTCTGTATTCTGTGCTACATTTACTCTTCTGTCATTCTGCCCTGAGTTATGACTTGAAGGGGTCCCCAGATCAGTTCAGTTAACCACATAACAAACGGGAAGTAAGTTTCAGCAAATACGACTGGGGAGGAGAAGAAAGTTTTAAAGAAACTGCCTTTTCAGCTTTAATATGCTTCTGCAGCTTGACTAGAAACACTGCTTCCTAATTAATTAAACAAGGATCCCGAATTCTGTGTATTTTATCTTGTAACAAATTGATAGTTGTGAGGTTTCATTGAAATATAGCAGCCTAAAGCCTAGCACCGTTGTTGGCATGTCTCTAAGTTTTGAGTTGAATGAGATGGTTGCTGTGAATATGCTTGAACTTGAGCTTGGCACGTGCTAGCTTTATGTCCTTGATCATTTTACACTTTTCAGAGCTATAAGCATTTATGGATCCAAATGCTGCAGCCTGGCTGTGGCTCAAAGGGCTGGTGCCCTTACTGTGTTCCAAACAGCTGGGGTTTTATTAGTGGCTTTTGGCACTCAAGGAATCAGGCAGGAAGATTGAAGGAGAGTGACCAGCTTTCTTTCCTTTCCTGGGTAAGGGCAGAGACAAGGTGGTGTATACTACGTTGTGTGTATTGGAGAGTTCTGTTTATGGTGTGTGTGGTGGGGAGGGGGGGCTGCTTGGAAGGAAAGCCCCATACAGAAGTGAGAGGATGCCTTCCAAAAGACGGTCCATTACATGTTTCTCCCCAGCTCTTCACTCTGTGCATGATTAGGGTGTAGAGAAAGCGCAGGGGAAGCTTTGAACTACCCTTATTGCTGGCTTAATGCTGATCCCTCTCAGTTAGTCAACCCATTCCTTCGCTAGGAAAAAGGCTAACTGAGAAGAGGGTCTGTTGGTCACCAGGTAGTAGTGCAGAATTTGCAGAGTTCGAGACCATTAAATTAATCATGGCATAAGCCATTACACAGCATGCATTTGTTTAGACTAAAGGTGAACCATGTAAACAACTTTTTAACACTGATGGAGGGTTTGAAATGGGAGGCAGAAGGGCTGCTTGCAGTGTTGAGAAGAGCCAGCTTGTCAGCCAGGGTAGAGCTGTGGTATTTGTGAGGTGTAGGAGTATCCGTTTATGAAGGCAAGAATGATGTGCATTTAAAGAAAAGGTGAAGTGAATCAGTGCATCAGAAAAAATGAGAGGTGAGCAAGGTGAGAGATTTGTTGGAAGACTGTACCAAAGAACTGCTAATTGTAAAGGAGGAGGAGGAGATGGAGAATTTTGAAGTGAGTAAAGAGGAATTTGGTAGTGATGGAATGAGGAAGCCACATGTGCCACTTGAGAGTAGTAGTCTCATTATTTGACCTTTTAAGGCTTGTGGATTGAGAAAAGGAAGTGTTTATGGAGCTGTGGGGGCACTGCAGAACTACAATGGAGGCTACAGGAAGACACAAAAAACTGATGGCTTAACTTTAACATCCAGCTTGTATTGACTGACCAGAAGTGTTGGTTGATGTGTATAATGCAGAAGATCTTCATTCCACATGTTTTTGTGTTGTGTAATTGGAGGGGTGTTCGTACAACCTCCATTGCAGTTCAGCCAGCCTCTCCCCAGGTTATTTCCACCTAGAACAGTGTCCAGGAGTGTGTCCTCTACCCAGAGGGGGCATGCCCCATCTTTGACTGCTCCTCAGTCGCCTTGGCTACTAAGCAAACTCTAGTCACACTGTCCCTAGTTTGGTCTGCATGCCACTACACCACTATGAGGCTTGGGTTCTGCAAAAGGTTTAGCAATGTGTACATCAGAATTTGTCTGCTTTTGCCCTTAGTCTGTTAATATCCATGGAATGAGCTTTCTACTAGTTTTTGTGTGTTTGCAGTCTCCTGTGCAACGTTTGTGCATGTCCCTCCTAAGGCAAGTTGTGTGGGAGATTTTATGGAAGCTCAAGAAGTATTTGTCTGGTGGACAACACTGCTGTACTGGTTTAACAAAGTGAAAGACTTTTAAGTCAGGAGGAAGAGTTTAGCAGGTTGACCCTGCTGTATTCTTCTGACTAGAGGGGAATGGAAAAGTCACAGGAGAGTTCACTTGCCAAGTAATTCTGTGGGATCATTCACAAACATTTGTTTCCGTTTTGTGTGGGATTGGACTTTTTTGTTGCTGTTGATCGAATAGGGTTGATGTACCAGAATGCTGCAAGCCACTCTTTTGTTGTGGAGCCCTCAAGGAGGGCACAGCGAAATGCTCCCCTTAGCGTATTGAAATGTACTTAAGTAGGTCATATTACCCGAGTTGTCAGGTGTAGTAGAACAGGTCACCGCTTTGCTTACTGTTTGACATCCAGCAGAGAACATGCCACTGAAAGACTATTCATGAAACAAACAAGACTGTGTGTGTTTGGAATATCTGTTATGCAAAGGTAACTAAAACTGAAACTCCTGGGGGAAAGGATGAATCCTTAAAACTGCCTTAGCTGATTCTTAACATAGAAAGCTACCTAATGGTTGCACTTGATTCCGAACACAGGTAAGATTCCCACCCTTTGGCAGTCAAATTAGAGTGGTACTCTGTACTTTTACAGTAGAACTCTTGCATGTGAGGTGATATCGACTGTGTGCTCTCTGTACAGCATTCTGAGCTTAACAGCTGGTGATCTAAGACTTGATGCTCTTTAGATAATGTCACAGATGGATGTGGAAGCTTTATCACAGAAAAGCTTTTCCTTCAGACCAGTGGAATAAAACAACTTTTCCAAACTCTAGATATCACTCATTCTGTTGGCTGGAAAAAAATGGCAGACTGCTTTTCTAATGGGCTTTCACCCTTGGTCTTCTAAAAGCACTTTATGATTATTTGGCTGGAAAAAAATGGCAGACTGCTTTTCTAATGGGCTTTCACCCTTGGTCTTCTAAAAGCACTTTATGATTATTTGAATTTTTCTGCAAAATGTTCACCCATCTTTTCCCCCTTAACTACAGATTTAATCTCCACCTGCCTGTAGTGTCATTTTTTGTGGTTGTTACTGCAGCATCTGATGCCTTTTGTAATTGTGGCCAGAAAGTTCAACCCCTGGTGTCATCAGACCATAACACATTTTTCCACATGCTTTTGGGAGACTTTATGTATTGTTTTGCAAATTTTAGACAGGCCCAGATGTTGTTCTGTGTAAGAAAAGGCTTCCATCTTGCAACCCTACCCCATAGCCCAGACATATGGAGAATACAGGAGATTGTTGTCGGATGTAGTGCACAACCAGTACTTGCCAGAAATTCCTGCATCTCCTTTACTGTTGCTGTAGGTTTCTTGGCAGCCTCCCTGACCAATTTTTTCTTGTCTTTTTATCAATTTTGGAGGGACATCTAGTTCTTTGCAATGTCTCTCTTGTCCCATATTTTTTTCCGCTTTTTGACTGCCTTCACTGTGTTCCATGGTATATCCAATGATGTGGAAATTTTTTTGTACCCTTCTGCTGATTGATGCCTTTCCACGATGAGATCCCATGCTTTGTAAGCTCTCTGCGAACCATGACTTTTGCTGTAGCAGGCAACTGAGAAATGTCAGCAAAATCATACTAGGACAGCTGAACTTTATTTGGGGTTAGTCCAGAGTCTCTCTCATTGATGGCAGGTGTGTACCCAAGAAAACTGAATGCTGTAATTTAAATCAAAAGGTGCTTCAACAAAGTATTAGTTTAAGGGTGTGCACAGTTATGCAATCGGCTTATTGTACTTTTTTTTTTTATATATTTTTTTCCCTAACGGATTTGTTTGTTTTTTCAATTGAATTGTACAGGTTATAGGTCACATTAAAGGTGGGGTAAAGTTTTGAAATTTTTTTTTTTAATAGCACAAACCTGGCATTTTAACAAGGGTGTGTACTTTTTTTTTTTTTTTTTATCCACTATATATAGTAGACTAAAGGTCACCAGCCCTGGGTTAAATATACTGCTGGTTGGATAGTGTCCCTTGCTATCCTGTGTTACCTGGGATAGGGCTGAATGAAAGCTGGATGTGTGAGGGGGAAAAAAAACCTTGCCAAAATGAACTAGCGATTGTGCTGCACTGAATATGGGTTCACAAGATGCCATTTAGAAGTGAACAACATGATGGTAAGGAGGAGGCTAGACACCCTGTATATCTAGGGGGCAAGATAGAAGGACAGTGCAGCAAAGTCAAGTGGCATGAGACCCAGGGTCTGTGCCTCAGGAACAGGATAGACAAAGGGTGTGGGAATTGTGGAGAGTCTTTGGAGAGTAAGGGCTATCAGAATTAGTGATAAATTCATGGCAATATAAGTCTGGTACAAGTAGGGCAGTATTTATAATCTCTGCCCGTGCCCCACAGCAGGCCTGTGATGGAGAGGAAAATGGTGTGTTCAGGCAGCAGTTGCTGGACCTACCAAATGCAGTGGGACAGAATTAGTTTAGTTTTGTTGATTAATGGTGAACCTGAATGCTTGTTTTGATACAGACAGAACAAGAGCTTCCTGAGTCCGTATGGGCAGGGCCACAGGAATAAAGAAGGCAGTTTTAGACTTTCAAGCATATGGCTTGCAGGCTAACACATGATTTAGCAAGAGGAACAGTCATGTGATCATTTACAAGAAGGAACAGTCATGTGATCATTTACAAGCATGTTCAGTTTGCCACTCTGGCAGCCTTCCTCCTAGTAAGGAAAGAGCATGGAATAGAAAATATTACCAGGTCATTCCCAGTGATTCTGTTGACCCTCTGTGTGAACCACAGGTGGCCACAATCAGCCACATGCAGTAGTCAAATAAGGCACTGAGGTCAACAGACACTAGGCTGAAGACTTAAAAGTTGCTGAAGCAAAAGACACAGATGTTCAAAGAAATATCCTGTGCTGTAGCATCTCGGCAGGAAGAGGAAACTGGTGGAACTGACAGAAAAGTAGCATCTCAAAACTGTGTGAAGACTAGAACAGACATGCAAACTAGTCTGGTATGGAAATAATTTGCAAAAGTCTAGCAAGTTATTAAAAGGAAGGAGTGCAGGAAGAAGGTGGGAGGAAAGGTAGACCAGGCCATAGAGGAATACTGGTTGGCAAATGGAGACCCAAGACCAGTCAGTGGCAAAGAACAAGGCGTCAGAGAAACTCTTGTGAATAGTGACTGAGCATGTAGCAGAAAAAAATCCATTTAGTAGCATTGGCCAGTAATCATAAAAGATGTCGGCAATGATATGCTCTCCATTTGAGTAGGCATAAAAGGCAAAAGGAAGGAGTACTTCTAGCATGAAGAAAACCCCCGACAATCTGTTCTACCCACATGCAGCCTACAGAGGAAGAGGAGCAACCCGCCATAGAAGAAAGTACAGTTATTTGGAAAATGGAAGTTGGGAAGAAATGGTTCCTGAGGGTACATTTCATGGTATAGAGAGAGGACTGGAGAAAAAGTATTCTAGTGCTAGTGTACAAAAACAGAGAGGACATTTCACAACTTTTGAGCAGTACCGGGGATTATCTATTTCTGTGGAATATTAGAATTTATTAAATTAAACTGTGAGATGAGCAGTTTGGATTCATATCAGAATGCAGCACAGCCGACCCAGTGCTTGCAGTTACAGTGAAGAAGCTCAGTGCGAGAGAGGAGTGCCTTCTAGATTAAGTCTAGCAATGGTTCAAGGGTCCCAGCAACATTGTTAGAATTATTGCAGGTCATGTTCAAGGTCCAAATAAGAGTCCCAGTAAGAGTACAGTGTTTGGGGTTCCATGTGGGAGTGGGTGTGCATCAGGGTTCAGCTCTGAGCCAGCTGTTTGTACTGCTGATGGACTACATTAGCAAACGGGTTAGTGGGGTCATTTCAATAAAGCATGCTATATGCAGGTGTCCTAGTACAAGCAGACTCTCTCTAAACAGTAATTTCAGCAATTGATAGTATGGAATGCAAAACTGAAGGCACACAGGATAAGGTGCTGCAGCCCACTGGTGCAGAGTATCCAGGGTAGTGTGTGACGGAAGAATTTGAAAGCTGAAAAGTAAGCTGTACAGAACAATATTGTGACCAGTGTATGGTACAGAAACTTGGGCTATGAAGGCGGAGAAGTTGAAGTTTGAGGTGATACCGATGAAACGTCTGAGATGGGTGGTAGATGACGCAAGGTCATCTTGCTTCGGTGTACATCAGAGCAGAAGCCAAAGTAACCCACTTGCAAGAGGTCAAGGAGAACAGATTTATAGTGATTTGGCCATATTTGCAGGAAAACTACTTTGTTGAAGACTTGCGAGAGATTGGAAGAAAAGAGGAAACAAGGACTCCAGCCAAGAGATTAATGGATTACATTAGAGCAGACCTGCAACCATCAGGCATGACTGTTGAAGGTAGAGTGGCAATGAACCAAGGAGGGTGGTGACATTAGATGTGCCCCATCTACCCCATGTAGAAATATTGGGAGGGGGGTAATCTGTGCATACTTGCAGAACCCATTCAGTTACAGTTTCTCTTAAGAATCCTCTAGAAATCTTGGAGTTTAATGGTAATCAGGTTTGGTATATTATTTGGCTGACTTGGTTTATTATGCCTTTGTAAAAACATTTGTACAAAATTGCATCATTTCCCTTCTTAAGCTACTCTCAAGAGTTTTGAGTTTCCATATTGTCATACAAAGTCTCTTCAGCTTACAAGTTAATTCAGGAAATGGATTGCTGCTTGCTGTAACTAGTTTCACAATGATATTATTCTTCTCGGACTTGAGATCGACTTGCATTGTAAGAATTGACTATCTTAGAAAAATTACTACTTTTAGGTTCTCGGTCGCTGTTGAATCTGATCCCAGGATGCATATGTTTACCTTTAGTTCCCACCCTTCATCCAAGGATACTATATATCCACCTCCCTCTAACTGCAATAGTCTAAACTCTGGCAGTTAGTAAGATGTAAACTAGATCTTGGTCCTTCGAATGGTGGAGGGACTGCTAGTCTTCTCATCATTTTTGATGAGTATTAGTCTTTTTCCTTGTAAGATGTGTGTAGATCGCAGGTCTCCAGTTCAAATTCTTACGTGGATGTTGTCTTTGTGAGGTAACTTTGATCTCCTGAAGTTGTACACTGGACTGGTCCCATTAACTACAAAGGTTAATCCCTAATGTATACTGTCAAGTCCATGTTCCTCTGGGACCCTTTCATTCTTCGTCATGCCATTTAGGTTGTTATTTGGACACTGCTTGAAAGATTTTTCTCCCCTTTCTTTTACTCTTATGCAGTGTTCAGTGGTTTAACAGAGATCTGGAGAGGACACTGCTTGAAAGATTTTCTCCCCTTTCTTTTACTCTTATGCAGTGTTCCACTGGTTTAACAGAGATCTGGAGAGGACACTGCTTGAAAGATTTTCTCCCCTTTCTTTTACTCTTGTGCAGTGTTCCAATGGTTTAACAGATCTGGAGAGGAGTACTACTGCACAAAGAATTGTGTGAACTGAGGAGTTGGTTTATTTGTGACAATTTTAGGGTGCCAAGCTTCTAGAGTCCTCTTGGCCTCGAGTCTCTGAAGTAGAAGACAATTGACCTGGTCCTACACATCTGTTATTGTGGTAAGTAAAGCTTTCTTATGCAGCTTGGCAGGAGCAAGTAATATTTGCGTGGGTACAGTGGAGAAATATTTATGTATAGAGATGCGCACCTGCTGTCAACAGGTTTGTATTTTGTAATTGCCCTTGCTTTCCCCTGTAGTACCTCAGTTATCGGTTACCTACTTGACAAAGTTTGACATTCTGAGCACCAAGTTTGCTGCCTTTTATATTTTATTGTAGCTATCTTAAGTTATTGGCTTTAAGACGGTACATTTAACACAGATTTGTAGAGATCATGAACCTCAACACACTATTAGGTATAAGTTTTTAACAATCCTTTACCATGAATAAACATATATAGATCATTATTATGATAACTGCAGAAAGTGTTGATTGCTATTTCTGACAGAGCACAGATGTTTTCTGGCAGTTTATTTAATTTATTTTGCATGATCCTGTGAAACATCAAGTTGAGTAAATTTGGTGGTAATTGACCCTCAGTTTTATATTAATTGAATTTAAACATGTTTTAGTGCAAAATGTTTCAAGATGTGTATGCACTTTTAGATACTTTGTTGAAATTGCTGGCGGTGTCTATGTATGCTAAACAAACTGAACAATCTGGCCCCTTGTTTCATTTATAAAGGTTCAGTGTATCTTTGCCTGCCTACTTCAGTCTACAAGGGAGTATCAGAAAAGCCCCGCATTCGCCAAGCCGTGAGTTATGACAAACTTTTCAGATGTGTTAATGAATGTGGACGAAAGCACATGTGTGTAAAATAATACATAGATCAAAAGGAAAGTGTTACGGTAGCAGGCCTGAGCGTTAATACCACCATTTTGTGTGGTATGGTTAAGATGAGATGTGCTGCAGAAAACCTATTGCTGAACTGTAGTTTTGTTTATCCTCAAGTAACCATAACACTTCTGTTTTTCTATTTGCAGTCTTGACCAAAAAAGGTGCAAGTCAGAAGTTTTTTTTTTTTTTAAATGAAAAGTTCTTAAGGGAGTTGGGTAATCAGCGTAGCTGAAGGTATGCAGCAGTGTGTAAAACAACTGCAGAAATGTTTCATCTTCCTTGCAATTTAAGTAACTGGAATTTTGAATTGGCTACCGTACTGTTAACAGTTTCACACTCCCCTACTCAATTTACCAAAATTAACTATCACTAGGTGATGTTTAATTAAATTAACAGTTCAGCAGAAGGTTTTGTTTTAGAAATGGTGATTGTGTATTGTATCCTTATATTGTCAGGTGGGCATTTACCTCTCAAAATTCTGACCACATCACTTAATGTGTGTCTATTTCTTTTTGATCAGCAGCATGTTTTATTTATGCAAAAAACATGAAAACTCATGTTGCAGTTGAAAAGAATCCTGTATGTTTTTTTCATATTGTTTTAAATCAAATTGTGGCATTAATGTTGCACTTTTATATTGGAGCTGGCCACTCCAGCCTCATTTCCAGGTGGGGTTGTTAACCAAGGCACGTTGTTGCAGTAAGTAGCTGGTGGTTGGAGTTTTTAAGCTGCCACAAGAGCTTCAGCTTGCAACCTCGAAGATGGACATTCCCGCACTTAAGAGATTTTTGGTGGTAGGGGCCAGATGGGGCAAGTAGTAAACATTTACTTGTTTTGTTTCATTAAAATTTTAAAATAGTGATATTTTACTGTTTGACTGGTGTAAGTAACTTTTTTCAGGTTTTTCTGTTAAGCCAGCTCCCCAGCATCAAAGGGGAAACACGACAGCTGCGAACGTTGTAAAGGAAGACATGTCGACCTGGGTTCAGTAAAAAAAAAAAAAAAAAAAAAAAAACACAGTGTGTATTTTCAAACTGTTATAAGTTCACATTGAACATGTATTGAGTATTAATAATCTTTAATACTTTCATTTTAATTTTATTAAATTTTATGGTGCAGTTGTAATATCTAGTACTTATTTATCACTGTTAAAGCAGTAGGTCTGCATCCTTTGCATTACGTTTGTAACCATTACTTCTGCCTCTAGTTTGCATATAAAACTGAGCAGTCTTCAGTTGGTCATAGTTAGTGGAACAGTCTTTAGAATTTCACCCTTCTGTCACTCTATTGCCCTATTTCCTCTAGTTAACACATGGGTTCCTGTGTTTTTTTAAGGTTTACAATACATTCAATTGCTGTGACTTTTGTCACCCTTCAAAAAAAAAAAAAACTCTCCTTGTCCTCCACAAGAAAAACAAATGTTGTTTGGAAGCACCCCTAATGAGAATAACTGGGATCATACCATAAATCATGTGTGGACCCATGCATGATGGATGGGCTTCTTTACTTGTAATTTTGGACTAAGCCAAATGTACTGGAGGGGCAAAGGCTCAAATTCCAGGATTTTCTTTTTTTTAATATTGTTCTGATTTTTCTTAAATATTTAATAGAACCGCAGTTTTTGCATAGACGTGCATTTTTTTTGATCAGTAATAAGAAATACTGACTGTAATCCTCTGTGCCTTACCAGAAGCTCTCAAATTTTAAGAGGGACAGGGCAGAGTATGGAGCAAAATTGAGGGGGGGGGGGCCCTGCAGATTTGGACAGTTGAGAGAGGTATGATTTTTAATATAAAAAATTCAAGGAAGTATGAATGTGATTGCTGGTTTGGAAGCACAGCTTGTTGTAATCCTGAGAAATTTTATGTTTTTAGTATAGGATAATTCCTTTTGTCTTTGGTCTACAAGAGGCCAAGGAATTTTGTTTTGTTGGCTATGTATTCAACATTAGTACAGTTCTTCAGTTAGAGTTTCCAAGTTGATTGTAAAGGAGCATGACAGTAATTAGAGGTAGAGAGTGATATTGCATTCATCACCATTGTGACAGTCCAGTTGAAAGCCTTTAAGTCGCAGTGCTAAGTTTGTTCTTGGGTTGCCATTTCATTTGCCTCCTAGGATGCTTATAACAGCAGTGTTGTAATTGCTACAGAAAATCAAAATGGGGGCACAGGGCTTAGTGTTTTCTCCCCCAATATTAATATTGGAATAGTGAAAAAAATTTACTCCATTTGTAGGAAGGACAAAGAAAGTTTAACACTAACTGCTAAGAGGTTCTGAGGCTTAAAGTTGTTCATCTTTAGAATAATTATTGTCTAGTTAGTGAGAGGTGGAGCTAGTGCCTGATCGGGAAAATAATAGCAGAATTTAAAAAAAAAAAATGGAACTAGGATGTCAGTCAAGTATTGTAGAGAGTTGGCCTGGTTTGACCAAGGCAAGACTTAAAAGTAAATGTAACACACTTTACTGTTGAGGTGGTTAGTCCATAATTGTTCCCAGCACTTGCTAAGGATACCCTGCCGGGAGAGTCCATTATCTCTCGCGTTCCTAGAATTACTTTTGGTGCTTTCCAGGATCGAGATCAGCTAGTTGAAGGCATGTTTGCCTTCCCCAAAGGGCATGAGATGCAAGAGTTTTTTCACCAGGCCTCTGATGGATGCAGTTTTAGCAGATGCATTCATAGTGATCTGTCCTTGTGCTGAAATTCCCTATTTTGTCTCTTGGGCAATGCAGGAGAGGGGCATATCATTTGTTTTCAGTGTTGTTACCCCTATGTTTCCATCTCTCTCTTGTAGTGTATACCTTCCAATCATTTTCTAGCCTCTAGTAACTTGCTCTCCAGCTTAACGTTGCAAACAGTACCCAGACCTAAACAGCTGGCGCTTCAGCCTGTTCACTTTGTTTATAATGGTAGTGTACAGAGCTTTTTGCGGAGTGGTATACCTTCAAGATGGATCCGAAGCCATTTGCTCAGAGTGGAAGTGTTTTGTCTTTAGGTCTGCTGAGTCCGGTTTAACCTTTGCTGTGTTTAAGGTTCGTTTGCTATCTGTTTCATTGCCATGAAGGTGTTGTAGTAGGTAGCTAAGGTCTCCAGACAGGCGCACGTTGTCTCTTGATCCAGAATTTAGTCTAATTTACCCATCTTTATTGCTGTCATTCATCATTGTAGAAATATTTGAAGTTTATCGGCAGTTATTGTTTTTGGTGGTAGTTTTTGCGTGTAGGATTTTCAGAGGTAGGCCTTTTTGATTTTTTCAGTTAGTATGTCCCCACATATTTGAATCCATTTCACTTTGTGGGGATGTGTATGGGCAGTTAGGTTTACTAATGGAACAGTCTTGGAGGACCAATTTCAAATTACCTTATCAATGAATTTCACATGCAAGTACACACTTATGTTTCTCCTAATTGTTTGATTAATTGAATTGTTTTCTGTCATGATAAATATATCTGACCTTTTCATGAGGCCCGACATGCACTACTAGAGCATTTTCATTTCAGACTTCACTAGTATATCTAAGCAAATGGCCTTTGTGTCTTAACTTAATTATTGGTATGTACCTTTTGTTAAATAAAAATAAAAAATAAAAACAGAGAAACTAGTGGTCTTAAAACTTCCTTGAGCTCGGTCACAATTTCCAAAAATCATGAAACTCTGGTAGTGTTCCAAAACATCTAGTCTTTATTTGTCACAGACAAGCGATCCTAAATAATAATAAAAAAAAAAAAAATCAGAAATATTTTATTTCCTTATAAGCAGGTGTGGAAAATGTATGCATGGTTTAATTTTAAGCCAGCCTGTTCATGGCAAACAGTGTAAATAGTGCTCTAAAAGTGAATTTTAGAACAGCAAGGCACGCAGAGAGACATGCGCGCGCAGAGAGACACTGCTGCTACTACTCATAGATTCACAGGTTCATAGGATGGTACTAGGCTATCTGCCCTAAGGCCTATGCAAGCCTAGCCATAACAATTCCCTGGAAATTTTTTCCCACAATATTTACTTTTCTGAGCCCCTATCTCCCATCCAATCATCAAGGTTCCTTTTGAAGAGGGCCAATGAGGCGCTCTGCTTGATATGTATGGGCAGTCTATTCCAGAGTATGGGGAGTCTCTGGGTCAGGAACCTATCCCTCCAGCATGTTTTTTTCATTGTGATGATGAGGTTTAGATCCTTGGAGTGTGTGGCTGTGAGGGATTGGGATTTCTTTAATTGGAGCATGTCCAGCAGCTCAGGGTGTGACTTGGCGTTGTATATTAAGCAGAAATTGCCTCTGAGTAGACGATATGCTACAGAGTATAGCTGGAGTTTTTTTAGACAGTCAGCATATGGCATCTGCTTTAGGCCTGTGATTCTTTGAGTGAGGTATTTCTGTGGCCGTTCCAACTGTTGCAAATGTCTTGAAGTACATACCAAATGGGGCATTATACTCTCTAATGGGTCTAATGAGGGATGAGTACAGTGGGACAATGACCTCCTTTTTTCTGGATGAAAAGCCCTTAGTGATGAGGTGTGCCACGTAGAAGGATTTCCTGACTGTTGTGGTGATGTGGTTGTCGAACGTGAGACCTCTGTCCACTTGTGTCCCTAAGTATCTCATCACACTTTCGATGTTTAGTGTCCTGCCACCTATGTGGTAGTTCATGGGTACATGTTTTTTTCCAAAGGGGATAACTATACATTTCTTGGCATTAAGCTTGAGCCCATGGCTCTGGCACCAGGCATCTGTTTCTGTAAGGCCCTTTTGTAGGATATCCACATAATTTGGGGATTCACTAATGGCTCCCAGTTTGCAGTCATCTGCAAACTTTGTTTTGGCCTGTACTTCAGAGAAGTAGATGCCAAACAGAGTGGTCCCAGGACTGAACCCAGAGGTACTCCACTT
Organism: Protopterus annectens; assembly: GCF_019279795.1. Classification (NCBI taxonomy): domain Eukaryota; kingdom Metazoa; phylum Chordata; order Ceratodontiformes; family Protopteridae; genus Protopterus; species Protopterus annectens. The sequence continues at coordinate 294,337,577 of NC_056726.1, read as the reverse complement.
GTCACTGGATTTGGAGTCGGCTACTTTTACAGTCTAGGTTCTGTCACTAAGCCAGTTGGCAACCCATCGAGTGACGTAGGGGTTTATGCCCAGCTTAGTAAGTTTATCTATGACTCCAGAGTGGGGGATGGTGTTGAAGGCCTTGGCGAGGTCCAGATAAGCTGTGTGGATCCTCCCTTGTGGGCACTAAGCCTGAGGTGAGGCTATGATTAAACACGACACTTAGCTGGGGTGCCACTTCATTTTGTAGTTCTTGTAGTACACAGCCTGGGATGTCATCTGGTCCCATGGATGCTGTATTCTTAGCTTTGGAGAGTGCTGTTTCTACCTGTGTGGTTGTGATTATCGGAATTTGGCAATCTTTTGGTATTGAGATGGGCCCTTTAGGGGTTGAGAGGGGAGTGAAGTTGGCACTAAATTGATCTGCCAGGATATTGGCAATATCCTTGATCAGTATATTTAATGCCATTTTATTGTAGCTCAGAGCAGATTTGAGCATTGCCGTTTAGATTCTTGACATAACTATAGAATGCGTTGTGGTTATCTTTGGAATCTTTGGCAATTTTATTTTCGTAACTAGCTTTTGAGGATTTTATGAGGGATATCAGCTTCTTACTAAGGCTGGTGAGGGAGTGTTTTGCATCCTGGGATTTTCCTTTTTTCTGCAACAAGTTTCTTCCTTCTGTTGTATAGTTTGTTTATAGCAGGGGACCACCAGATTGGCTTACTTTTTTTTTGGGGAAGAGCATCTTTGTTCTATTTGGGATGGCATGATTCATGTAGGATTCTGCAGTCTAACTTCCAGATCCTGTCTGCATGGGTGTTATGAAGTTTGTCAATTCTGACTTCAGTAGCATGAAGTTGGCTTTGGAGAAGTTTTTTAAGGAGGTTTCCTTACTGGGGGGTGGGGGTGGGATGTGGATGTCAAGGGTGATTTGCTTATGGTCAGACCTGACCAATGAGGGGGTGACCACTGGTGTGGAACACATATCTCCCATGTTGGTAATGACCAGGTCTAGGATATTGGAGCCCCTGGTGGGACAATGGATTAGTTGATCCAGGGCGTTGGGATTTATGAATTCCAAGAACCGTTGGGAAAAGGAGTTTGTACCAGAGTAGTTTTCCCAATTAAAGGCAGGGTAGTTGAAATCAGCCATTATTAGGGTGTTTGGTTGTATCTTAATATTTTCCATTATGTTTAGGAAGGTGTAGTGAGAATCTCTGGGTATGGTGGGGGATCTGTAGCAAGCTACAATTTGGATTGCAGTCTTACCCAGTGTTAGTTGCACCTGGGGAATTTCAGATGCATTGTGTTGGGCAACTAGTCTGGGGGTGTGAATATCCTTGGTGAATATGGACACTCATCCACCTTTAGTGTTTCAGTCTTGGTTTTGTGGCCGAAAAGTGTGGTAAGAATTGTAGCCTGGTATTGCAGGGGTGCTCTCTGGAGCCTTGAACCAGGTCTCAGTCACTGCACAGATATCTATGTTCTCCATTTTTAGGAGTGCCTCGAGAGAGTGCATTTTGAGGTTGACTTCTAGCATTGAGTAGCATTACCTTCAGATCTTGCATGTTTGTATCTGTTACAGTGGTGGTTTTATCCTTTGAACCTTGCCTAAAAAAGGCACTATAGGAGTGGCAAGAGCTTTAGCCAGTAACCTGAATCCCAGGGGTGACAGGTGCAGACCATCTCTGGCAAAGCATCGTGGTTTGTCGATCATGTCTTCTCGGGCAGACAAATACTGGATCCCCTTTGAATGACACCAGAAGCTTAGCCAATTGTTGAAGTCAATCATTTTGTCCTTATGCAGTGGTATCATTCTGGGTGAAGGCAGGATGCTACTCAGGGCTAGGGTCATACCTGCCTGGGTCACATGATCCAAGAGCTCTTCCATGTCTCTTCATGTAGTCCAGGGAGGTACATCTCAAGTCATTTACTCCAGCATGGACAATGACAGAGTCATATTTGTACTTGTAGTGGAGTGACTTGAGTGCATGCATTATGTGGCGGATCCTGGCACCCGACAGGCAGCTGACTGTAATTTTCTCCTTGTTCAGCCTGGTGAGTGGGACATCAGTGTGCCTGACGAGTCACCTATGACTAAAGTGTTGGGTTCATTGTCTTGCCTTAGGGGCTGTTGGGTGGCACACTGGTGTTGTGAGCTATGTGTCACTTTGGTTTTGACTGGTGTTTGTTTGCATTTAGTCTTCGGAAGTCCTTGTTGCTTGGGCAGGTTAATGTTAAGGGCCTCCGCATATGTGGGTTTAGTGTTGCTATGTGTGGGAGTTGATGGTGTGGGTTTTGAAGGGCTATGAGTTGCTAGAGGTGTAATGCAGGTGTTCGCCTTCTCCTCTTGACTGTGTCTAGCACAGTCTTGACCGGAGAGAGCTTTGCTTACAGTTTGGCTATGTAAGTGCATCTCTTACTACTACTACTGCTACTACTGCTACTACTACTACTGCTATTTCTTCTTCTTCTTTAAGGAAAACGTTAAATATTATCTTTTAGTAAATTTTGCAGGTTGGGCACAGTAACTAGATCAATATTTCCTTTACCTTTGTGATCCTGGGAAGCATCCTATCTTAATTTTCTACCTCAAGATTACTGATTTTGAGTCTAAATCCAGAAGTTCAGAATTTAGAGGAAAACTATGAATGTTTATCATAACAGTGGATCTTTGAGACTTTTTGAGGATGTTTTTGGAGAGCCTTCTCTTGCGCACCCCCCCCCCCCAGTTCCTTACGCTAGGTAGGGAGTTGCTTTTGTTGGGCATTGACTATGCATGAAGTTCTTGGAGTAAATCTTCAATCATTAGTCCAAGAACAGGGCTTGTGTGGGCCTAGTTTTGGAACTTGCTTGGAATAGCATTCTCCTAACACAAATGGTCCAAGTTTCTGCAATGGGAATGTAATCTTGGAAGATCCATTGTTATGGTGAATAGTCACAAAATTGGTATCTCAAGTATGAGAATGAATGGGTCACACAGCTTGTACTTTAGATTATTTTGACCTACAGAAAATTGAGGTGGGTGGACTAGAGGCTTGTCTTGCATCCTTAAGTTCAACAAGCATTTTTTTTTCTTGCACAAAAATTTGAGACATCTTTGTGCACTGTTTGGAAGTCTTCCTGTATAGGAATATATGTAGGAGTAAGGCCATTTGTTTATAGAGTAAGTGTACGTGATTGTACAAAATATTCTTTTGTCTTGCACAGTAGGGAGCTTGAGTGCTTTTAAGTGTCGGCACTTGTGTCTCTCTTGGGGGGGGGGGGGGGGGATTCCCTGTTTGTGCCCAGAGGCTGGGTTGTATTTATGTTGACATTCTGCTTGGAAGATTGTTGAGGCTAGTGCTTCCTACAGGTTGGTCTGCACTCTACCAGGCTTCTTAGGGGTGAAACTTTTCTCCTGTTTTAAGGAGGACTGATATTTACACTAGGCCTATCTCAAAGGGAAACTTAAGGCCAGTGGAAGATGCATGTCTGAATTCCAGTGTGGGGACGCAACTATTCACATTACATCCACCATATTGGCTTCATTTGTTTGTCCATCTTCATCCCATGGAGCAACCAGTTGGGTTCTACTTTGGATGTTGAGTAGAAGCCTCAAGGAGAGCATGCACCAGAGTTGCTACCTAGGAGCAAGAGATTTGGCGGTTCCATAGTTTTTACAACCCTTAATCACATGTGTCAAAATTTAATTCTGAATCTGACTCTAATACCTGACTTAGTACACACTTTTTACGTTCATTTACAGAGCTCGTGGCCCAATTCCCAATGTATGCAGTTACACGGTCACAGTCATGAGTCCTGGCGCAGTCTAGAGCTCAGTGTTTTAGGGTGATAGGGAGTTTGGATGTTCGTAGCTGCTTCTCTTAGAAGATCAAGGTATTGAGACTGTTATACCTCAGACTGGTAAAATGTTTGAGTCTGATTTCCTCTTCCTCCTGAGGTGATGCTCTATTTAAGAGGTTTGTATGGTGTTTGAGCTATTGTTTTGTAAGTAGCAGGACTGTGGGCCATCATCTCGGAACTTTGATCAGATCTCCATTGAACCAGGCTTTGATATTGTACTGTACTTGGGAAATGCTTTTGCACTGCTTACCCCTACAAAGGTTGGCGCTTGTATTGTCCTATTTTTCCTTAGACAGGAGTAGTTTACTGAGTGGCTGATGATACTTGTGAAGTAGTTTCTGATAAGAGGGATAGCTCCTTTCCTGAAGAGATTAAAGATCCTCAGACTGTACAGGAGGATTAGGGGACAGATTCAGGGGATACTCCTCTGATTTCTGAATCAGACTCTTAGTTTCTGACCCAAGGTTCTCTTGTTTCCGTTTCTAGAATGTGCTAGTGTGTTCAGTGGGAAAGCACTGTGGTTTCTCAGTCCTTCACAAAATACTGTGAGCTGTTCTAAAATGAATTTCCCAAACCTGCACCCATTCCTTCAATTCTGGTATCTTTGTGTGTGTGCCACTGCCTGCAAATTTCCTGACAGTTGGACAGCTGTCCCTAAAAAGTTAGATGGGATGTATTAAGTTCCTCAGCCTATGTTTTATATACTCCAAAACCTGATGCTGCAGCTTTAGCTAATAATTCTGCAGCTAAATGCTTTTCCAGTTGCACTTTCTGATAAGGATGGGAATGGGGGGAAGTGTATGCTTCTGTAATTTTGATTTTTTTTTTTTTTTCAGTATTTTGAATTGTCAGGCTTATATGTTAAGGTTTGTTCCAATTGTGAAAATGAATGTCTTATCTGCAGTCTCTTATGAGGAAAATTTGCTTTTAAATAGCTTAATGTCTTGAATTGCTCAAGTCAGTTACAGTGCTGTTTTGAGGAAACTTGCATAGCTATGTTCATAGAGCCTCACAGATTATAAAAAAGTAAGGTTTTAAATTCTTTGGACAGAGATGTAGTCTTTGGCCCTGCTGCTGCAAAGGATAAAAGTGTGGTGAAGGAGGTAATCTGACGTAGGGAATCTCACTAAGGTTGTCAGCTCTCCTTTTCCACATTTTCCAAGGGGTTCTTTTGTAAGAAAATACAGTCTTAACAAAGAATTCTTTAAACTGCTAAAATCAAGGACAGTCCCCCTCCAGCTCGTCTTTTATTCCAGAAATTCTGAATCGCCACTTTTCTCTTGTTCCAGTTTCAGACAAATGGATTCTAACCGTCTCTCTGTCTGACTGTCTCTCTGTCTCTGAATAAATAATATGCTGTTTGGATCCTCTTATTTTTTTTTTCATTTCATCTTTCTGTCCTCCAAGTACAGTAGATGCTACCTGTATAAGTAGGGGCCTTGCTTACAGAGGCAGGGTAAGTGCAAGCAGTCCATATGTAGAAATGGTTTACAAAAGAGAAAATGGCAGCAAGAGATTAAAGGTGAGATCTGAGGGTCCACAGTGTTCAATTTTCTATCAAGGATCTGCTGTGACTCTGCAACCCTCCTCCCATTTAAAAACCCATCCGGGCCTTTGTTCCTTACCCACTTTGTTACCCCACATTGCTTCAGGATGGGGGATGGCTAGCTTCCTCTTACCATTATTGGTCAAACATAATGACAGATCAGGGAAGTAGATATTGTGGCCAGACCAAAAAACAAGGTTTTCTTTTTGTAACAAAGGATCAGGAACTTCAAGTTGCCTCCCTTGCAGAAATGTTGGCACAGTAAAACATATCCTCAGGACAGTAAACTTAAGGGGTTTATTTAAGATGTTCCTTGTACCAAGAATAGATGGAGCTTGGAGATCTCTTCTAGATTTTAAGGCTAAGCAATTTCCTAGACTTTTCAAAATATTAAATCTCTATTTACAAGCTGTTTTGCAGCTTGACCATCATAGATTCCCAGTGTCACTAGACCTTAAAATTGCTTACCTCCACGTTCCCATTTTCAAAGGATCTGGGCAGTATCCAAGGTTTGTGGTTGAGGGGCTGCTACCACAGTTTACCTCCTTGACCTCTTTGGTTTAGAGACTGCACCCAGAGGTTTTACAGAATCTGTCCTCATGGATGTCCTGCAGTGTGTTTATTAATGTCTAGCTATACCAGGATGAGTGCCTTAAGTCTGGCACATGACTCTGGAGCAGATGTCTAGTCCTAAAACATGGAGTTGATAGTGGACTGTTTCATCATACTCGGCGTCTTTCTCAACTAGCAGAAGTTCAGTTTGTAATCAGCCAGAACTGTGGTCTTCCCGAGTCCCTACTAGATGTTAGCATAGTTAAGGTCTACCTACCACGGAATAGTTTTAGAAGCCCTCGCCACCCTCTTTCATGACACGAAAGAATGGTGATAGCTAGACACTGTGGATATTTTGGGTCACATGGTATCTGCCATGCTAACAATAAGGAACAAAATTCAAGCTATAAACTAGTTTACACTTCCTGTTCTAACGTTTGGGGTGATTGACTCACCTCAAAAGGTATTGGATCAGTTGGATAGGTATGCAAGAAAAATGCTTCATGCTTGTATATTTTTTGTCCTGAAGGAGGTATGAGCCTCCTTGAAGCTAGTTTACACTATAGATCTGCATTTGTTGAAGTACATGCAGATCTGTTGACTTCACTAGATCCAAACATAGTGAAAGTTTTAAAATGTGGACAAGTCCTAAGATGAATTCCTGCTTAGTGTTATTGTAAGCATATTGGTGTGAGGTGGAAATGGAAATAAAACCAGAAGTAGACAAAAAAACAGGCAGCAATTGAATATGCAAAAAAAAAAAAAATTTATAAGAAGGATCAGGTGAGAAGGCAAGAAATATGGAAAAGGCTCAAGTATAGTTGTTCAAGGAGTTTTCTGTACTTGCAACCTCATGTCGACCAGGATCTGATGCAAGAATAGTTAAGGAGAGGTGAATTTAAACAAAAAGATGGAAGGTTAATATTGGTGGCCCAAGATAGTGGACTGTGTACACATTGGTGTACAAAGTCCATTGAAGATGTGTGAGAGTCACGCAGCTTGTTGCTGGATGTGATACACAAATGATTGAGGGTCTGTATACTGAAAAGCGTAATAATGTGGCAAGACTGTTGCAGTGGGGTTGTGCAAACATTATTGAAGTAGCTGAGAAACATTGGAAACATGAGCCGCAAAGCATTGTAAAGAATAATGAAGTTTATATCGCATGGGATCGCACATTACCAGCAGTTCAAAAATAGATATGAGAAAATCAGATTGTATAGTCCATGAAAAGCAGACAAAACTAGCATTAATCATAGAAATTACCACACCCAGTGATTAGTGCCTTGTGTACAGAGAGAGTCCTAACCAGGATTTGCAGGCAGAAATGAGTGCAGTCTGGATGAAGGATACTCTGACAGTAGTTGTAGTTCCAGTTGTAGTAGGTCTTATAAAGAAGTTATAGTCTTATTTAGGTATGCTACCAATGCGTGTAATTGCGTATGAATTGTAGAAGGATTCCGTTCTGGGCACATTGTAGGTGCTGTGAATAGCAGTTCTGACCAACATCAAAGATTTAAAGTTCAAGAAATTAGTATTGTTGTAATCATACTATGACTGAGGAATATTGTCCATTCCTGTCATGGTATTAGAAACTCAAAAGACTTGGAGAAATTTAACTGACAGTAAGCCTGGCCAAGTTTCACATGGCAACTACAGTGGTTACAAAGGAGTACTTTGGTTCCAGCAGTCTCCAGCTGTAAAATGTGCCAACCCAGTCCTACTGTCTATCATGAGATAATTGGAATAGTAGGTGCATACCCTTCAGTCTGCCTCAAATAATTTTTTTAACCTTGGATGCCTCAAATGTAACTTGTAGATCAAGTTATGGACATCACAAGTGAAGGGCACCTGGAGTTCCTGAGGAGTGGCACGTAAATATCAAAGAATTGATGGGTGTCATTCAAACGCTGTAACCTTTCAATGCTGTCTGGAAATGGTGGGATCCCTTAATATCCTCACAGGCATCACTGCAGTTAAAATTGTATGTAGATAAACAAGGGAAGCATGCTCTTACCACCTCTGAAGGTTAACTTTTTACAGCCTGAGAACAGGTAGTGAAATCCAATGTTTATCTGAAAGCAGCTTATAATGACGGGCAAACTCTGTAGTGGACTACCTATGTAGGACCTCAGTGGATCTACACAAGTGCATGATAAATGAGGCCAACTTCCTAGATGCCATGGACAGATTTGTACAGAGGACAATTTTGCTTCTAGCACCAGATAATTATGAACATGGTGTTCCAGAGCAACAAACAAGCTTTGGCAATGTGTGCCTTCTCCATTCAGTGGCTGGGTGTATTTTGTTTTTGTTTTCTCTACCCTAGCTCCACATGGTAGTTTAAAACATGATGGAGGAGAGTCTGGGAATTTATTTTAATCATTGATGAATTTAATTGGCAATCTGAGGAGTTCTGTGATGCCCACAAAATATATTGGGAGCTTCTTTGTCTACCAGAACCAAGACCTCCAAGTCATAGAGACCTTGAAGGATGTCTTAAGTGTATTCCTGGAATTGGACTCCTAACCTCCTGTTCCTAGGAAGCCTGACTCTCTACAGGATTGTTGATTTGTGTAGTATCTGTAGAAAAATCCCAATTGCTAATCCAGCTCTGGTGTCCCTGGATACCAGCAAAGGTTCTACTGTTTTCTAGCCATACACCCACTTCCCAGTGATAGGGGGAGGATGAGATACTGGATCAACGTCTGCCACCGTAGCTTTCAGGGCCTAAAACTTTCAGACATATATGTTAAAGTATCAAAAGACTTGTCTCCTGTATCAGTGGAAGGGCAAAAGTGGGGAGATGGAGGGTAAGGCCTTGATAAGATGCTACTATTGTCACCTTTTTCCCCAAGTAAGTTTCTCATTGTTGGTTTGGCTGTGATGCAGTGTCTGTATCATGTGAGGTGGCAGCACCCTGAGTCGGTCATTGGCAGACCTGCCTGGTTGAAGACTTCGCCTCTGTGAGATTATTTCAGAACACATCTCCCCAGTGCGCAGTTGGAGAAGAAGCTGTTTCTTGGACCCTGGTTGAACTTGTTTTAAAAGACTGTGGAAAGGCCATTGGATCAGTGAAACAGTTGCTTAATTTCCTTAATTATGACTACAGTAATCCAGTTAAAATAATTGTATGGTATGTATCCTATGAATGATAGCCAGTCCACAAAGCTTTGGATTCCTTTCTCACTCGCTGTACATCTACCCTTTGCTTGAGTATATGCTGTTATAAGAGGGACATACAAGAGCACCAAAAGTAAAAAATTTGCAGTATTTCTACTTGGGCAGACAATTTCTTAGCTTATCTGTGTGAGTGATCGGCTTCAGGTACAGTTATGGCAGATGAGTATTCTGATTGGGGACCCTTCCTTTTGTGGAAAAGTTTCTGTTTAAAAAAAACTGCTGAAGTCTGTCATGAAGGGTGAATGTTCTTGCAGTGGATGGATTTTTTTCCCAAAGGTCATCCATACTTATCCCCCCAAAAAAAAATAGTACCTACTCCTAAAGTTATTAGTAGTAGATTATTCTCAAAAGTATTAAGAGAATGTAAATGCCTTCAAGGATTAGTGGTCTGGGTCTAATATTTCTGTAGAGGTGCTTTTGCAGCCTTCATTCTAGCAGTCTGGTTGTCCTAGTCATTCTGGTGTGACCCCTTTGGAGGCCTGTAAAAGATTAAATCTAAGTATGTTCTGTCAGACTGTGTCCCAAAGATCCTCCTTTCAATTTTAAGTCTTGATGAGTCTATATGCCTCTGTCCTCCACCTGCACCCTGGCCATACTTCCAAATTTGCAGGCAGTGCCTCCTGTCTTCACCTCTGGAAACAGTTAACTTCAGATGCCTGGGTTCTGAAAGTATTCCAGAATGGTTAGACTACAATGGGCATCCCTTCCATCTCACACAGGGGTACTTCGCACTGCAAAGAAAATGTAGAACATTTGTTTCTTCAAATCCTATCAGATCTAATATTACAAGGAGTGGTGGGAACCCCCTTTTTTCCATCCCAAAGAGGCAGAGGCTTTATTCAAGAATAGTTAATTTCTGATCCCCAGAAAAAAAGGCACATGGAAATCTATTTTGGACCTCTCAAAGCTAAACACCTTTATTTTGGTCACAGAATACAAGATGCTTACCTTATGAACTCTTTATCCTTTCGTGTTTTTCAAGGCCTTTTTTAGTCAACCTAGACCTTAAAGATGCCATTCTGCACATTCCGGTTTATAAAGAAAACAGGTGTTGCTATAGAGTCTCTGCATTAAGATTTTACTTTCAGTTTACATCTGTGCCCTCTAGCGTTTCCACTGCTTCGAGTTTTCACAGAATGCCTTGCCCCAGTCAGTTTTTTTGCAGACTTTAAGTCAATCATTTTCCTCCTGTTTGACTGCGTTTCCACTTCCTCCATCCAAGACACCGTAGCAGCTCTTTAGTTCACATTTCATCTTTTTGCCAGGCATTCATACTAAATTTAAATCCATGTTTAAAACCTTTCTCACAGGATACTGTATCTGGAGTGTCATAGACAGCATGTCGTCTATCTATTGCCTTCCTCCATGCAAAGTTTTGTCTTTCCAGCTTTGTCTTTAGTTTAGCCCATCAAAGTATGTCCACAGTAAGATACTTTCTCAGACTTCTGGGTTGTATGGCTCTATCTGTTCTAATGGTCATTTGCCAGACTCCACATGGAAAAAAAATCAATGGTACCTTAAATCATTTTTAATCCAGAATCTTGGTCAGTTATCTTCAAATTCCAGTGCTCATTTTTTATAAAGAAAGGTCTTCTTTTATGATGGGCCACTCAGGTCTTATCAAATCCAGGCCTTCCAGTTACTCCCCCCTCCTATTGCTGAGTAATGACAGGTGCTCTGGACTTAGCAAGGGGTGGGTGAGGGGCAGTCTCCTTTCAGAAACAGGCGTATGATTCTCAAGATGATGGCTCAAAAAAGCTAGCGCAACTCTATCAAATGTGGATCCCCTAGATCCCCGTTTCCAGTAGACCACAACACAGTTATATGCTTTATAAACAAGGGGAACAAAGGTCATACCCCCTTTGAGGCTAGCCGTAATTGCCTGGGAGTTGGTAATACAGAAAAGCTTGCAGGTCACATACATTCCAACAGATTAGAACACAATAGGGGGACACTTAGAGCAGGTCAAGGATATATCCTCACAACTGAATACTGCAGAGGATGCCTTTCAGGAGATTACCCACCTGTTGTGGAACTCCACCGTTAAATCTTTCTGCCTTCTAGCTCAACAGACAAGTAAACCATTTCTGTTCCACACCACCTTTTAAAAAGACCTGGAAAACAGATTTGCTTTTTTCCCATTGAAAAGCATGATCTTATCTTCCTTTTTTCCTTCTTTCCTCTGTGCTGTCCAGAGTTGTTCTAATGTTAAAGATGGACTTGCCAAAGATTCTTCTATTAACTCCTTTTTTGGGGTTGTCAAATTTCTTCCCAAAGAAACCTTTTTAATGTTCCATGTACAGTCTGCTTATCTTAAGAGACTGGATGTGCTCTTTGAAAACCCCAAGACTCCTGAGTATGCACTGGAATTAAGCAGTCCGGGAGGTTGTATGCATCCATGGTGTGCATGGTTTTCTTAGTTCTGAAAGTTGCAATGGCTGCATTATTTCCTCATAGATCCATGTTAGTTTTTCCTTTTTGGTAGGCCTAAGTCATAGTTGATGTGGCCTTTTTCAGCTCTCTGGGTGCTCACCAAATGTATGCCAATGGTTGCACTTTATCAAAGGCTGCCATATGAAGGTGTTTTATTACCTGGATAACTGGCATTAGAAATCAACCTTTCCCATGTTGAAAAAGCCAAGTTTCTTTTATGTGCTGGAGACTACAGTGAACACTACAAAGCCATATTAGAAGCTGCCTGTCACAGGTTGTATCCTGTGCACATTGTCCTGTATGGTCTACAGAATTTGATCTCCATAAACTACTCAGTTTGCTCATAATGGTATTCTGTTTTGAGGAGCTTGACTGAAGTCTTAATATATGTGGCTCCATTCAGTGTTGAGGTCTGTGGTGGACCTTTAGAAGTTCAGTGCTCGTAGTTAGCATATATCTGTGACAGTACAGTTCATTTTTTTTCCAGTGAATTATCAGGTTCAGACTTTGTCTTGTGGTTATGTGCCTGTGCACCTCCAGAAATATGTTACTAGTGTTGTAGAGTGGCAGTTAACACAGAAGATCTAAAACTCTGAGCTGTTAATTAGCTGCTTCTGTGGACAGAGTACGGAGTTTGATTCCTTCTACATTTGTGTGTGTACTGTCACAGTGAGCAAGTCACTTAAGCAGGTAGTACTCCAAGGTTTGCCTTTGGAAGGCATGTTCTCTCCATTGGACTTGTTAACAAGTAGTTAAAAATTTGTGTTTTTCCAATTTGGCTGCACACTGATCATCAGCTTAGTTTCATCTCTTCATTGTAAAAAAAAAAAAAAAAAACTGATGAGATAAGGGCACTACTGCCCATCTTAGTAAAATTTAGTTACGGACTAGTATGTACACTGCTTAGATTCCAGCAAAGAAGCCTTGAGCGTGAAAGAGAATACGCTACAAAAAGTAGAGAGATGACACTAACTGGGAAGAATCTTGGAGTTGTTCAGCAAAAAGCAGTTAAAGTTTTGGCTTTGGTACAGGAGATGGCTACCAGTAATTTAGAGGAAAAAGGTCAAATGTGCTTAGAGCTGATTTGGTGTACTTCTTCAATTTTATTTACTTTAACTCCAATAACAAAAGGCTAGAAAAATGGAAGACACTCAAACTGCTATTCAGATAAACTGATAACTGCAAAAATCAGAGGTTGAAATTAAGAAAAAGCTGGATGAGTATGAGACTCTCAAGAAGAGCTGTTATGGTAGAGTTGGAGGAGAGAGAACCTGTTCATTTTTGTTTTCCTTTTCTGTTTTGTTTTAAGAAATTCAGGCATTACGATGTAAAAAGGAGAAAGGCCAGACTGGGGTGGGCGATGGGGTGTAAGAGTGGACAGATTATAGTTTATGTACAGTTGAAATGTTTTCTTTTGCTTTTGCGTAGGTGAAAGTCTGGATGGATTGATGGCAGTATATGCCATTATGTTTCCATGGAAACAAGCCGACTAAAGGTAAAGGCAGTAAATCAGGAGGTTTGGACATTGTTTACGGTGAGAGTAATAAAATTAAAAGGTACAAGGACAGCTCAAGTTTGAAATTATTGGAAGTAAATAAGAGCAGCTTTTATGATAACTAAACATTTTTCATGCATTTACTAGAATAATTTATAATTTAGTTTTATTTTAAAGATGGTGCAGATTTTCTTGGCTAAAAGTTAATGTTCTGAAAGCATGTAAACTGTTTTTCATATTTGGCAGTGGAATAAAGATAAGACCAGATGGCCATCAGTTGGTGTGTAAGTAGGAGCACAGGCTGTCATTTGTTTAGTGTGGACAATGTTGCACATGGGTGCAGCTGTCCAATTTGCACCAGTTCTTATCAGGAGGGTTCAATTTTTTTTTGTAAAAATGTGACATGGGTTTAAATGGAATTGACAAAAACAACTTTGTAAAGGATCAACCTGCCGGACATTAGTGGGTATTTGTTACACAAAAGTTGGAAGTACAGATTTAAGAAAGCTGTTGTGCATAATAGGTGGTAGTAACTTATCATAATGGCTATACTAAACATGTATTTTGGAACGTCTGTGACTTCACAGGTATAGACAAACATATAAGAGTATTTGAATTATGAAATGCATGATGCAAATAGCCATGCTTCATTTGGTAAGTTCATTTGGTAAGTGGGTATGTGAACTTGATAATAGTATTTCTGGATGGATATTCAGCCGAATGTCAGAGGCAAAGGAAAAGTGTAGTAAGTCTACTAATTTTCAAGAGAAAAAAAATTACTATGTAAATTTATCGAAATTTGATTATTAATGGTAGATTTGTGGTAGTAAGGGGCTATTGACAAGGGAGGAGTATTATGCTGATATGTTTACATTACACTTAAAACTGTTATCTAGCTTAAGAAAATTTTGGGAGAAATCAGCTTTTCATAGGAAATATTATTTGTAGGTGGGCACTGGAACTTTATTTGCAGCAGTGAGGAAGATGTCTGAGTGACCTAGAAGGGAAAGTGTAACAAAAAAGGGTATACATCTGAATAAAATTTATGAAAATTTTTGGTGTGGAAGACTTTAATCAGTAGTAGAAACTCAAATTTACATATTCCCCAAGGTACAATAACTGATCTACACTAGACAGAATTTATATTCACTGGAGCATGTACATTTAATTAAAGGGTTTGACATGCATCCAATAAGTACTTCAGGTCATGCGCCAGTAACAATTAGTATAAAAATGCAGGGTAATTAAGTACAAGTGATTCACTGGCACTGCTGTCTTCAATAGGTATGAGGGGATTAAAAGAAATGAGTAATGAAAATTCAGTGTTTTTAGAAGATAATTTCTTCAGAAGTTTCAGCTAGTGAGTGGGATAAAATGAAAGTGGAGTTTAAAAATGGGGTAGAAATAACTTGCTACTTAACCATATCTTTTTCTTTTAGTTGGAGAGGCT